>NC_134275.1:82136111-82436111 GCF_031893055.1 Leptodactylus fuscus
GCTTGTGTGGTTAAGGGGCTGTTTCAGATCCCTGACACTGTACATGTACAGCAAACTATGTGTCATAATTCATGTAACATACAAAACATTTCTCGGGATTCTCCCGTCACCCCTAAGACATGTTGCATGATCAGTTAAGGATGGAAAATGACTTATAGAAGGGAATCTTCCAGCAGGTGGCGATAGAAGCCATCTTTATACCCACAACCCTGGCTCTCTGCTCACTTGTTTGCTACTATTGTTGAAGTGCAAGTTTATCCAAGTGTGTTCTATCCCTTGGGAGTAAATATGGCCGCTACGTCCTTGTCCTTGTCAATCAGCAAGCAAGACACAATGTCCCAGTGCAATGTCCTGATACTTAGGAGCGCTATCTCAGGGCCCGGCCAGGTGGATTTACAGGGCAAAACTAAACTATACATTGAAAATAATTGACTATCAGGAGTCTCAGCATGGCCTGGGAATAATACAACAGTGTATCTGAGATAACGTAGGCAAAGTCCATAAGCAGATATGGTATAAAGTTACTAAAGTCCTTCTGAGGTCACTAGTGATCAAAAATGACATCACAGCTTTGTGTTGTTCTAGTTCAGGGTTCACAGTCCACAACGGCCATCTTGTACCTTTCATATCTCCCCCATCATTGACTATAGATGGTAAGAGTGGCTGCACCGCCAGGGTTACACAATCCTAGTTGTAGAACTGAACGGCCATGTGACCATTTGAGTCATTTTCCAATGGAAATAAATGAGGTAAAAAATGTGCAACGTAAGATTATGTGCAACGTCTGCTTATGGCAGGCAGGGTTCCAGTATTTTTGTCTTGTCATCAAATGATCCCGAACCACAACAGAAACTCGGCGGATCCCATGTCAAGTCAAGGGTGTTCATTAGGCTTTGTAATTGCATATTATCATGACCGCAGACAAGGCTCCGCTCTGAAATACAGATGCATTGGTTTGTTTTGGGGGAAGAAAACTTAATGATTAACCCGTATTAGGCTAAGGCCGCACGTTGCGGAAAAGCGGCTTTTTTTGAGCCAAAGTCACGAATGGCTTGAAGAGGAAAGGTAAATCTAGACGTTTTACTTCTGGTTAATCCTCTCCTGACTGGCTCAAAAAAAGTAGCAAAATCTGCAACAAAAAAAGCAGCTTTTCTGCAACATGGAGCCTTATGCCCGGTTCACACTAGCCGAAGTGTTCCGTCCGGAAGGAGTCCACATGAGCCCCCCCCCCCCGACAGAATAAAAGCACGACTGCAAGAGCTATGCAGTTAAAGCGCACGGACCCCATAGAGCATAACGGAGTCCATGCGCTTTCCGCGCACTGCCCGCACAAATGATTTGTGTGGGCAGTGCAAGGCAAGCACACGGACCCCATTATAGTCTATGGGGTCCCTGCACTTTAACTGCATAGCGCTTGCATTCTGTCTGGGGGGGTCCTCATGCGGACTCCTTCCGGACGGAACACATCAGACCCTTAGTCTTAAATTCTACCTAAGTGTTCAAACAATTTTTGAACCTGTTGGTGCAGATTCCAGCAGAAATCCTGGATAAAAAAATTCCTGCAACACTGACGTTTTCGTCCGGCGATGTCCGTTTGTCACGTACTTACTGTCCTAGCATGTGACGTGAGTGCGTCTGGATGGGGTTAATTTACTTTACATAAACTGAGCAAAAACCGCACATCAAAATAGTCCACATACCCCAATTACACGTTGCAACCAATTAGTCAGCAAAATGCGCATTAAAAGGTAATGGATCAGTAGAGCACATGGAGACTTATGTTAAAGGGGTGTTCCCACAACCCTTGTTCTGTAACCTGCAGGCTCTGTGCTCTCTTCACTTCCTGGATTTCTCGGCACATTGGTGGACGGGGTTTCACTTGCTCTGCTATCTGCTGTGTTTGCAGTCAGTAATGAGGGATTGTTTGTAAATGCATTACCACAGTATAAAGGTGATGTAGAAACTGATGCAGCAGAGCTGGATTTAAGTCAGCTTGCATTACATACAGAGGTAACGGACTCCTTATCTCAGCCCTTATCAGCCAAATTCAATTAAACCGGCTGACAAGCTGAAGATAGACAGCACAGTAATCCCTGAGCTCTCACCTCCCCCCTCCCCTATCTGAGGAGCTCCGTTGCTTCTCAGCCTCTCCCCCCCCCCCCCCCAGAGCAGGCAGCTACGTCACTTGGGAACTGTGCAGATAAGCCCGGTGGCCATAGAAACGCAGTGTCAACAATGAAGTGAATAAATTAAGATAGCGGCCAAACAAAGCAGTTTTGATGAAGCAATGTATTTAGGAAAAGTCTTAAATCCACATAAACTAGCAGTATAGATAGGATGCTTTTCATGGGACAACACCTTTAAAGTCTCCACTTTTTTAAAAAGTGACAAGATAAAAATAACCTAAACAAGCGAACAGTTCTAAAATAAAAAGGGAGAAAACCCCCCCTGAAAACCCTAACTTACAAGCTACAGGCCTTCTAATCCCCATGGTTGGGAGAAATTGGCCCAGATTTGACTTATGCCCACATGTGTGACAATGTTGCTTTGGTCACACCCAGGTTTTATAATGCTAGCCCTTTCCTCAGGTTTTAAACCCGCACTTCTGGTTTATTATTCTAATTCTTTGTTGATCAATAGACGGTAGATTAATAAGATATTACATTTTTTGGAATATTAATTTTTACCTTGTTATTATTTCACCACCCTGTATGAGATGGGGGTGATTCAGCTCTGGGATGTTTGTTTTTCCATCGGGTCATCCTTTAAAGCTTGGAATAAGCCAGACCCAGGGGCCAAAACTCACTATTTCTACTGGTTCCATTCCCCATCCTGGCCATATATTTGCAAAACATAAAGTATCAGACACCCCAGAAGACCCCACTATAGTTAATGGAGTCCCTCAGGATCCATTGCTGACAGTTTTTTAATTCTTCTGGTCCTGCAACGGATCAGAATAATAAAATTTGTAATATACATAATATATATTAAAGAGATTTTGTCTCCTTTCTCTGAAATCCTGGGATGGAATCCTCATTCTGTCCCTTCTGTATTCTATCCCTGGTTTCTTTATTGCGCAAAAGAGATACCCTCACTGCATCTCACTCATAGTATAGGGGGTATCGGGTATATTACAGGGAAGAAGAGGCAAAAAAATGATCTCTTAGGTATTAGAAAACACAGAACAGTGGTTCCGGTGTTGTATGAAAGAGGAGATTCTTGGTTTCTTATGACATCAGGATCGTAGTTCTATCTGTATTATTTTCAGAGATATCAATTGAAAGGATGATAGGAATTGGAAGTTCTATATACCCCTTATTTCCGTGCGGGAACGGTTGATGTTTTTTTTTATCTTTTTGATCACTTTTTATTCCATTCTTTGACAGAGGTGAGAACAAAAAAAACAATTCTCGCCAATTATATTTACATTGAGTAAGTTTTATAAACTGGATGAGCCTTTTAGGATACAAAGAAATCCCTTCATTATTATATGGGTTATGGAGTCATTCTTAAGATAAAGGTTCCCAGTTCTGAAATCCTCTTATCACTTCCTCGTGGACTTTGCTTCATGGTATAGGACAGGTATTGTATAGGATGTATAGGCTGCTCTTCCGCCTACTACATATAATGGTGCGATCACTGCGATTATCAGAGCTGTGGGAGGTGAAGGGAAGAAGGTGACGATTGTATTGTATTCAGACTCGGAGAACACCATGCAGCTCACGCGCCTATTATGCCTCTCCATAGTCTTCTTATTCAGCTTGCATACTGGTAAGTACCGACCTGAACCTGTGCATGTAGCATGATGGAGAGTCCTGTGCAGGTGTGAACCAAGCCTAAGATGGGCCCACACTTTAGTGGACATGATGTATTGTTAGAGGCGGCAGGGTCCTTCTGCTGCTTCATATTGTTATTTCTGGCCTTACATCTGGATCCGGATTTGGACATGGCGATCAGCGATCGAGCAAATTTCAGGATCAGGATCGGCTGGAAAATGATCGGAAATCGGATTTTGAAATCGGTCCTGAAATCTCAAGATCGGCTCAACCCTAAAAGTGACTTTTCCCATAGAGAAGCATTGACTAGGGTTGAGCGATCGGGAAAGATCGGATCCCGATCAGCGATTGAGCAAATTTCATGATCGAGATTGGGATCGGCTGGAAAATGATCGGAAATCGGGTTTTAAAATCGGCCCTGAAATCTCAAGATCGGCTTAACCCTATCCATTACCTTGCTGATAGTTGGAGCTATAACTACATTCAGACCTTACTCCTTTCTGGCGCATTTCCTTGCAGATTCTGTTATTCCGACTTTATGGTTTTTTGTATTCTGGGACCTGTAGTTCCCCAGAGTTTAGTTGCTGTGTTGTTTTATCCTGTATGTTAGCTATGGTCAGTTCAGTATGGATTCTTTGCTGTTCCTCCCCTGTATACAGTACCTGCATGCTATACCTGCGTCATACACTTATTGTTGGATCCATCTCCTCGTCTAGTCAACCAAAGACAACATAGGCATGGAGTTTGTATGTTCTCCCCGTGTTTAGTGGTTTCCTCCGGGTCCTCCGGATTCCTCCCACACTCCAAAAACATCTTGATAGGTGATGTAGATTGTGAGCCCTCTATGAGACAGTGGCCACAATATCCGTAAAGCGCTGCGGTATATGATGGCGCTATATAAGTATAGAAATGATAATATTGTATTCTCTCTCTCTCTTTGCAGTTTACTCCCTGAAATGTTTCACCTGCACAGATCCTCAATGTACAAATCCAATTCCAATGCCATGTCCTGCGGGAAGTGCATGCTCACATGTGGTCATGAGGAGCGGTGAGTACTTGTAACCCAAGACGTATTCATATATCATCAGGTCATCCTCTGTCTTTTTAAGGCATAGAAGAGCCCGAGAGATGGGCCCCTCCACAGCGGAGAGCGACTAACCTGTCACAGGCCTCTGGCGGACTCGTGTTGCTGCTTTTCAGACGTGACCAGCACAAAAGTGCCCAAGTCACAAATAAACCGACTGACCTCGGTGGTTTTCCTGTTCTCCTGGGTGTCCCGACGATCACCTCTTTTTAGTTTCAGTAAAAGTTGCAACCACGTTCTTTTCCATTGGTTGTTTCTGGTAAAGCACTGCAATGTGATTGGATAGGACTAAGCTGCAGTACCTGACTTTGCCTATGGACAATCATGGTGCTGTTGTCAGACATTTGCAGCCCTGTTTTTAAAATTTTATATAATCCCTTTAAATTGGCCCAATAATACCCATAAACACCCAGACTCTTTCATTGCCAATCTGATTCTACAGTGATTTACACAGTCAAACCCAGACAACCATTTGATATACAGTATGTTCTATGCCATATGGACGACAGAGAGGAGAATCCAATATTTCGGCTTTCTTCTCTTAGTAAAATTGAAGAAGTCCTACGACAGAGGGGCTCTCACTAAAGTGGACTCTATATACTGATCAACCTTTCAATGCTGTAGGAGCTGGCAAAAGCAGCCACCACTAGAGGGAGCTTAAGAGCTTACTGCATACTGATGATACATAGAACACTGTAATAAGTCAGTACACAGTAGGCTCCTCAGCTCCCTCTAGTGGTGGCTGCAGGCGGTCACAATTCATGCTACATCTATACAGGGGAATTGAAGCTTTGTATCAGTTAAGGGATGGAATATCTCATATAAATCCCATAAATCAGTGTATGCAAAGTCTTATTTTCTCTCTTGCAGGTAATATTGAATTCCAAGTAAGAAGTTGCATACCACAGGCCATGTGTAGCCTCCCTCCTTCTTATATACCCCCTGGTTATTCATTTAGTCAGACCTGCTGTGATCGAGATCTCTGCAATTCTGCCGTTACCAACAAGATGTCGCTCTTCACCGCCGGCCTCCTGGCCCTGGGGTCTCTATATGTGTCCAGGTTTTGATCAAGATCCCCTGATCAAAAAGTCTTATTTTAATAAAGTAAATTCTGTATTCTATGTGGAATTTTTTTCCCCTCTCATCTCACGTCCTCACCACTTGCTAATTCCAACAAATCGCCTTATTGTTATATTGTTGGGCTGTCGGTAGAAATGGGAAGATCTAAAACATGAAAACACCAGATGTAGACACAATCTCCATATAGATGGTGGCCTGGTTGGGTTTAATTTGCACCAAAAACTATCTGTCTTGCACACTTTTCCAAGGGGCATGGCCTCGTGAGAAGGGGGTCTGACTTGTGCAACAAAACCGTGTCAAGAACTTTTAAGGTGTTATGTTACAATAGACAGTTATTAAATAACATCGGGCACTTTGATAGACCTGGCGCCGTTTGAGGCTCGGTTCACATCCGTAGGAGACTCCACATCAGATTCTGCCGAAAAGTCTATGGGGGCGGCGGGTGCTCACGGGTAACCTCTGTTTCAGTGGACGGCTCTCCATCGTTTGGGTGCACAGAAGGACCTGCATGACAGAGAGCCCAGCGCCAGTGTGAACCTAGCCTAAGACTGTCCAGCCTAAGTTTGTGCTAACTTTGAGACAGCATGTCCTAGCCCCATTGCCCCAAAATTCTTACCCCTGAGTTATGCGATCACTACACAACCATTTGGACTCTCAGCTTTTCCTACAGTAGTTGGCTGACTGTTTATTCCGGGCTGAGTTGCCAGATCTCGCCCACATTTGCTAAAAGTGGCGAGCAAGCTGCAGAATGGGGAATGTGGCGCACATATCCCAAAAAGAAGGGCGCGACAATATAGATCAGGACAGGCCATGATAGTCTGTTGTCTCTGTTATCCTAGGAATACAGTGTCCCAACTTTTTAAAGCAGATCTTTCCAACTTACCAAGAGTTGTCATCATAAAAACTCCGGTCGATATCTATTCATGGATACGATGTACGTCTCATAATTAAAATGCTTGCCAAAACACACAGATTCTAGTCATCCGCCCTCGTAATTACCTTTCTTCAAAAACCAATAGGACAAACAAAAACTATCGTCACTTATTCCATTGTCCCCAAGTGCAAAACAACTGTGTCACACGCTCGGGTGCGTAACCCTGGCCACACAAACATTAAAGGGTTTCCCATGAACGTAACGAGACGTAAATCGGTAGACAATAAATAGTTAAATCATTTTGCAAATATAAATAATTACAAGTTTTGCAGCATTTTGCAAATTTTCTGTACCAATCTCTGTGGTGACAGTCTGTTGATTTGATCGGTTACTAGGCATGGGCGAATCAAGTTGTTCAGAATGGGATTTAACCCAAAATTTCCATAAGGTTTGGGTTCGCCCAAACATGAAACTGTTAGAGTTTGTCATCCACAAAACACCGTTATACTCCAGAGACATGAGAGCTTCTACTATTTTTTTTTCTTTGTGTGGTTATTTTGGGTTCTTGGTTGGTTTGGTTTTTTTTTGGGTGGTCGTGGGATGAGAGATTCTACCATTTAATGTGTGTTTTTTTGGGTTCTTGGTTGGTTTGTTTTGGTTTTTTTTGGTGGTGGTGGTGGTGGGCTGGTGGTGGGATGAGAGCTTCTACTATGAACTCAATAAAGAAGAAGACAGAGATATTGTCAGCCTTGGTGTGGGCCATGTACAGTAGAGGGTTGTTTTGGGTCATCAAAGGTACAAAGAGTAAATGTATAATACAAAGGCTGACAGCTATCAAAAGGAAGTCCTAGTATGGTGAGGGTGACCAGTGGGCCCCTTAGCGTCTGACCTGGTTACACCTCCAACCACTGAGACCCCTATAGTTAGGACAGTGGGCTCATCCACAGCACTGGTGGGCTATTGGAAGGTTTTTAGTCTGAGCTTAGGTTTAGGATTACGATTGTAGTGGTCTGTGACTACTGAATCAGCCATGACGGGGTAGCCTTATACCTGTGTTGTAGATGTTGGCCATGATGCCATGATAAAAGGGGTATTCCCATCGTAGACATTTTTGGCAGGATATGTCATAATGGTCTGAGAGTTGCAGGACCCACCTATGTCCAGAACGGTGGTCTCTTGTTCCCCATAGAAGAGCCCCATAGGAGTGAATGAAGACAGCCACGCACGTGGTCAAAGACACTAGGAGACACATCGTATGAGGAATAAAATGCTGGGCCTGAATTACAGACTGCGTTGTCCACCCTAACACCATGAATCTCTAAGGTACGGATAATAATAAGGGTTCCCCAAGAGAAGCAAAAATTGTTTAGGGGTTCCCTATGGAAATAAGATTGGAAATTTCAGCCCTATGGAAGGTCTATCTAGGCATCATCTAGTCTTAGGCCAGACTGACGTGGGTGTATCCAGTCTATAAAATATGGACTGTACATTGACCATAATTCCCGGACCGAACACTGACCAGAGATCCAGACTCCAAACATCGTAGTTATCTATGATGTTAGGTGTCCCTGCCAGCCCTTGGGACTATTGCCTGTACTGAAATCATGGTTACACCATGGGACCGTATTCCTGTGGGAATCCTATGATGCCTGGAGTCCGGGTCCCTGCTCATTTGTTGATTTGAGCTGTCATATGATCTTTATTTCATGGACCTTGTAGGGATCCTGCTAAGTCACTGCCTGTAATCCAAGGTAAGAAGAAGTTCAGATAGTAGGATCTAAACCCTACAAAAAGGTTTAACATAACATAAGGTGACTTATTTGTGGTTCTTCACGTCTACAATGAACAAAAATAAATGCCTCATAGTTAGATAATAGGCATCAATGATGCTTGACCATTAAATCAACAAAAAGTTCTAATCGGAGCACCAGACCACACCTCGCCACCCTGACCACAAATATGCGCATCCTGGATTCTCTTCCCTCCACTCCTAGAAATAACCACTGAAACTGAAGCCCCACCTTGAAACTCCCAGAAGAACCCCCCCATATAATGCTCCCTACATAACCCACAGCCCTACAGTGTGTCCCCAACTCCTGACAAAGGTCAGCAGCGAGCTACGCTAAGTAGGCTACGACCAGGACTCTGTGACTACTCCCATATTAGAGGATGGTGCCCTACTTGCTGCTGTGTCTCCTGGTGATTGGAGAAGTTGCAGGTATGTGCTCCTATATTTAATATAACACAGAGGTTCATACATACTCCTATAGGAAGTATATTCTATTTTTTAGACCAGTTGGTGGTAAAATATCATGTCTTGAAGATTGAAGGGGTCTAAACCCACAGTCAAGTGGACGACTGGGTTGGAAAGAGTTGATGGTGCTACTCAATGTGAGTGATACCAACACTGTAGGGACTGTAGGGTTATAGGTTGGACTTGATGGACTGGTGTCTTCATCCAACCTCTTCTACTATGTAACTATGTCTCCCAACTACAAGGTCATCCAATGGTGTGTCTACTTAGCCCCATTCATGTCAATTGGGGAAAACTGTCAGATGTGCCGTGTGACTTTGTGGCTCCTCTACTTGGCGATACCTTTGGGCAGCAGATGAAGATTCCACCTATACATAACAGTCAGGCTGACTAAAGAGGTATTCCAATCTTGGACATTTAGTCATGGCCAAAGATTCAGAGATGGACATAAATTTTGGTAAATTTTTCATACAGTTTGCAGTTTCAGTGATTTTTGATTTTTTACCGTTTCTATGTTTATTGAAGGACAATCCTGAACATTCCAGAAGTTTTTTACACTTATAGTGGCCAATACATCACGTTTATGTAAATTTGCAATGTTGAACCTTATTTTTCAAGACTTTTGCAATTCGCCTCTGGTAGGCTGGATACTCACTTCTGGGCCAAATCCCGACTGGAGACAACCCATATTTATCTAGTTAATGCTTGGGGTTTATCACAATTTCTATCTTTTTGTTCGTCCATCTGCTTTTTGAGGATTGACCAGAGGTTCTCAATGATATTGAGATCTTGAGAGTTTCCTGGTCATGGACCTAAAATGTTTTAGTTGTGTTCACTGAGCCACTTACTTCTCCCTTTTGCCTTGTGACATGGTCTCCATCATGCTTGAGAAAACCTTGTACATCACCAAATGTCTCCTGGAAGTTTGGGAGAAGTAGGTCTTGGAGGATGTTTAGATCCCATTCTTTAATCCTGGCAATGTTCTTGTCAGTGATCCCCCTTCCCTGGATGAGACGCCCCCCACACATGGATGGTCTCAGGAGGCTTCACTGTGGACATGACACAGGACTCATGGTGGCCTCATCTTACTTCTCTGGACAATCATTCTTCCAGATGTCCCAAGCAGTCTGAAATCAGTATTGTGTGCATCTTCTAGATATCGTCTGTAATGTCTTTTTATGGAAGGTTGATAAGATTATGCAAGACAATGGCAAAAATCACAAGATTTCTGGTCACCACAAAGAGATTGCACAAAGCAGCAGATGACATAAAGTCTTCCTAACCTCAGTAAACACGCCTGTCAGTTACTGTTATCCAAGGCCATTATCCTACACATTGGCCCTGATAATATTTACCCTGTATTGGGTGTGCCCATCATTAGTGGTAATGTCCTGATCAGATAGATGGAGGACGCTCCGAGCCTTCCCAAACAATAACAACCCACATAGTGCTCCCATTATAATGCTGGAGAAGAAAGCGACCTCTTGTGTCTGCGGCAACAAAAGGATACGGTGAGAAAAGCAAAAGATCAGTTACTGGAAGACACCTATTAATACTCACCTGGATCAGACGCTCCGATTCCCGGCACTTGTACTGCCCTAGTCTGGCTAATAATACTGGACCTTCTAGTACATGTGTATACAAACCTATATATCACACAGCTCAGCTTCTCTCCTCTATCATATAACCCTATATATCACACAGCTCAGCATCTCTCCTCTATCATATAACCCTATATATCACACAGCTCAGCTTCTCTCCTCTATCATATACCCCTATATATCACACAGCTCAGCTTCTCTCCTCTATCCTATAACCCTATATATCACACAGCTCAGCATCTCTCCTCTATCCTATAACCCTATATATCACACAGCTCAGCTTCTCTCCTCTATCCTATAACCCTATATATCACACAGCTCAGCATCTCTCCTCTATCATATAACCCTATATATCACACAGCTCAGCTTCTCTCCTCTATCCTATACCCCTATATATCACACAGCTCAGCATCTCTCCTCTATCCTATAACCCTATATATCACACAGCTCAGCATCTCTCCTCTATCATATAACCCTATATATCACACAGCTCAGCTTCTCTCCTCTATCCTATAACCCTATATATCACACAGCTCAGCTTCTCTATCATATAACCCTATATATCACACAGCTCAGCTTCTCTATCATATAACCCTATATATCACACAGCTCAGCTTCTCTCCTCTATCCTATAACCCTATATATCACACAGCTCAGCTTCTCTCCTCTATCATATACCCCTATATATCACACAGCTCAGCTTCTCTCCTCTATCCTATAACCCTATATATCACACAGCTCAGCTTCTCTATCATATAACCCTATATATCACACAGCTCAGCTTCTCTATCATATAACCCTATATATCACACAGCTCAGCTTCTCTCCTCTATCCTATAACCCTATATATCACACAGCTCAGCTTCTCTCCTCTATCATATACCCCTATATATCACACAGCTCAGCTTCTCTCCTCTATCATATATATCACACAGCTCAGCTTCTCTCCTCTATCCTATAACCCTATATATCACACAGCTCAGCTTCTCTCCTCTATCATATAACCTACAGTATATATCACACAGCTCAGCTTCTCTCCTCTATCCTATAACCCTATATATCACACAGCTCAGCTTCTCTCCTCTATCATATATATCACACAGCTCAGCTTCTCTCCTCTATCCTATAACCCTATATATCACAGAGCTTAGCATCTCTCCTCTATCATATAACCTACAGTATATATCACAGAGCTCAGCTTCTCTCCTCTATCATATAACCTATAGATCACAGAGCTCAGCTTCTCTCCTCTATCATATAACCTACAGTATTTATCACAGAGCTCAGCTTCTCTCCTCTATCATATAACCTATATATCACACAGCTCAGCTTCTCTCCTCTATCCTATAACCCTATATATCACACAGCTCAGCTTCTCTCCTCTATCCTATACCCCTATATATCACAGAGCTCAGCTTCTCTCCTCTATCATATAACCCTATATATCACACAGCTCAGCTTCTCTCCTCTATCCTATAATCCTATATATCACACAGCTCAGCTTCTCTCCTCTATCCTATAACCCTATATATCACAGAGCTCAGCTTCTCTCCTCTATCCTATAACTCTATTTATCACAGAGCTCAGCTTCTCTCCTCTATCCTATAACCCTATATATCACAGAGCTCAGCTTCTCTCCTCTATCATATACCCCTATATATCACACAGCTCAGCTTCTCTCCTGTATCCTATCCTATAACCCTATCTATCACACAGCTCAGCTTCTCTCCTGTATCCTATCCTATAACCCTATCTATCACACAGTTCAGCTTCTCTCCTCTATCCTATAATCCTATTGCTCATACTGATAGTTTCACATTTATATTTATTTCTTTATTTCAGGTCAAATTCCGATACAAAAGGAATGCTATTCCTGTCAATTCAAGTTCCAGTCGTACTGTTTCCTAACCACATCCTACACGGCTCAATGCCAAGAAAACTCTAATTGTGGAGTCACGACCTACACACTAGGTAAGATGTGCCCCTAATGTCTAGTACAACCTGGTTCATGATAGGGTGCCCAACAGACAGTACGGGATGTGTATAAGACGTTATAGATTAATTTAGCAGAATATCTGGGTTAGTTTGCAATGGGACCCACACAATGATCAGCTGATCTCAAGAGGAACTAATATCATCCAAACTGTTCAATTTACCATTAATGGGGCTGATTCATCTGCAGGGAACCCCAGCAAACATCTTATTTTGTAGCAAAAGTTGGGCCCTGCTGGGCAGAATGTATTACCACATTGGCAATTCAGATGAATGTAAGGGCAGTCCAAGTCTCCCAGAATAGGAGCTGCTCTCATAGATTGGCACTGCCTTTTAGTTTATGGGGGGCCAGGCATAAGCTAGAAGGCAGTGAACAAAAGATTCAATGTTTGGAATCTGACACCAATTTGCATGAATAAAATATAACAGCCATAAAGGAGAAAGGCTGGCGGTGAGTTTTATAGCTTACACGTTGCGAGGTGTACGGATCTTTGGTCATGGCATTGTGGCTAGATCAGTCCACACAACACATCCATCGCTCTAGATTTCTGCAACATCTGATGATGTTTTTAATTATCTTTTATTTTGTCCCAAACTAGGTGGCACGGTTATGTTCTATACATACGGATGCTTTGCAGTAGCCAACTGCAACCAAACCGCAACGGGTACCACCGCTCTCAGGGCCATGTACGCCAACACCACCTGCTGCATAAACAATTTCTGCAACGGAGGCTTCACCGCCCAAGCTCCCCACCTGGCTGTTTTAGGACTGCTCAGCGTATTCCTTCTCTATACCACCTCTTGAAGACAACCCTATTTCTCTGTAGGCTTTTTAGGAACGCTCCATATGGCTAATTCAGGACCTCGGTCACTGCCCCTGTACCTCAACTGGATGGATAATGGCTAAAGGAAGACATATAGCAGACTGTATATACATAGATCTATATATGAACAGCAGGTAGATGATCCCACCAGCCGGAGCCATAAATTCACCATCAAATAAAGCATCAGAGTCTACCCCACTTCTTCTGTAACTAGCTCCTCCCATTTGCAGGTGCTTTTTTTTCGGTTTAGGGTATTAAAGCTTAATCACTGTATAATTAAAGGTTCTGCTTCCAGCTCCAGATTATTTTTCCAATGCTGATGATTTCTAAGATCAATATCCAATAGTTGGGGTTGGACACCTGGACCCCGCGCTGATCAGCTATTTTGGTCACATCCTGGTGCCGGAAGCTACCGGTGTAGGTGGGGCCAAGAGCAGCTCTGCTCCTATTCAAGTAAGAGAGTTGCAGTACCTGGTGCCACCACTAGGCAGTGGGCGGGGCTGCAGCTCTGTGCCTATTATATGGCCCGTCTAAACCAATAGATTCTGGTCCCAGGATGTAAACAGATCAGCTGATCGGTGTGGGCTCTGGGTGTTGAACCTCACCCATCAGATACTGATGACCTTTCCTGTGAATAGGACATCAGTACGAAAAAAAAACTCCCGGGGACCAAAAAACCCCTTTCACTCTCTAATTTCAACCATTTCTAATATATTTGCTTGCAATCAGTGAATATGACACTGGAGAAGCTTTACTAAGATCACCAGAATTATTAAGAGGCCTAGTCTTTTTAATAATTCTGGCACATCTCGGGAGGTCCCCATCAGGAGACCGGTATAGATTTTAGGTATGCCAGTTTTCTGCTGCGAGTTACAGTAATTCTCTTTGGTTGACACATCTCCACCCTGGCAAACCTTGAGCATCACTCTGCCCCCTGTCAAGGGTATAAATGACAGACGTTTACTGTGTGATCGCACTTACCTCTATGAGCCATTCAATTGCATTGCTTCCTGTAATACCACATTTCTCCTGTAGTGGCCGCTGCAGGGAAAATAAAGCGTCTGATTGCAACTTCTTCAGGCACTTTGAGGGATTGTCTGTGCAAAAACCCTGTTAAATGAATTAAAGGCGAAGGATTAGATAAACATGGAGATTTTATTTCACAAATAGTTCCACACCTGTGTATCTCAAGGCCGATACTGCAACTGTTTCTAATATTTGGATAGATGTTCTAGTTTACATGGCGTCTCCAGGACTATAACACTTTATATATCACCACAGAGCTCAGCTTCTCTCCTCTATCCTATAACCCTATATATCACACAGCTCAAGACTGGTGGTAGCGCTCACCTCGTCTTCTCCGAATAAGCGGTTTTCCAGATGTCCCAAACAATCGAAAAGGGGATTCATCAGAGAAAATGACTTTCCCCCAGCCCTCAGCAGTCCACTCCCTGTACCTTTTGCAGAATATCAGTCTGGCCCTGATGTTTTTTCTGGAGAGAAGTGGCTTCTTTGCTGCCCTCCTTGAGACCAGGCCTTGCTCCAAGAGTCTCCGCCTCACAGTGCGTGCAGATGTACTCACACCTGCCTGCTGCCATTCCTGAGCAAGCTCTGCACTGCTGATAGCCCAATCCCGCAGCTGAAACACTTTTAAGAGACGGTCCTGGCGCTTGCTGGTCTTTCTTGGGCGCCCTGGAGCCTTTTTGCCAACAATGGAACCTCTCTCCTTGAAGTTCTTGATGATGTGATAGATTGGTGACTGAGGTGCAATCTTTCTAGCTGCGATACTCTTCCCTGTTAGGCCATTTTTGTGCAGTGCAATGATGACTGCAGGTGTTTCTTTAGAAATAACCATGGTTAACAGAAGAGAAACAATGATGCCAAGCACCAGCCTCCTTTTACAGTGTCCAGTGGTGTCATTCTTACTTAATCATGACAGATTGATCTCCAGCCCTGTCCTCATCAACACCCACACCTGTGTTACTGGAGCAATCACTGAAATGATGTTAGCTGGTCCTTTTAAGGCAGGGCTGCAATGATGTCGAAATGTGTTTTGGGGGATAAAGTTCATTTTCTAGGCAAATATTGACTTTGCAAGTAATTGCTGTTAAGCTGATCACTCTTTATAACATTCCGGAGTATATGCAAATTGCCATTAGAACAACTGAAGCAGTAGACTTTGTAACAATTAATATTTGTATCATTCTCAAAACTTTTGGCCATGACTGTATATCACACTGCTCAGCTTCTCTCCTTCTATCATATAATTCTTTATAATTGTGAAATCTTGCTCACCCATTTAGTAATGTCCCGCTCTCAGTCACATATAGAAGACACTACAAGAAATATTCATTAAGTTTAGTAAAATCTGAAAAGTTGTATTAATTATGGGTAACATTTATTACAATATTACATATTTAACAAGTGTGTGAAGCGATTCCTAGTAAATGATCAAATGTGTGTCTTTAGGTCTTGATACAGGTAGGGTAAATGAGGGGTTAAATTAAGAAAGCCTGAGAATCTTGTTTGTTCAAGGATTTTGAAGGTCGTAAATAGTGTTTTTAAGGGGTTGTAGGGGATTAGGAAAACCAGGTCTGAAACAGTGCCCCTCTAGTCTAGAGGCTGTCCCTGGTACTGCAGCAATCTCTTAAATGAGACTGAGCTGCCATTCCAGACACAACCTTTGGATTTGAGGGGCGCTGCCGGGAGAGAATGAAGTATATTATTTCTCTAATCTCATACTAAGACCTCTAACTCGTTTTCTCTTGATGGTTTGTTCTCCTGGAAAAGTAACTTGATTTGCCCGAAACAGGTAACAACTGTGATCCTCTCTGTATATAAAGGAGGCAGCCATATTGCATGATTCTGCTGATATAACATGAAATGCAACGGTAACCAGGAATAAAGTGTATTTAACTGGACTGTCTTTGTTCTTTCATTGTCATGTTCTAGAAAATGATTGACGGTTCTATAAATCGTTCTATACTGAGCTTAGTACGGTGCAGTATTGCAGATTGTGCAGGGATGTGGAGTCAGAAAGCCAAAAAAACCTCTGACACCTGATCTGACTCTGACTCCTTCGACACGTGTCAGACAGATGTCGTACTCTTCTGTAATTAAAGCCTTAAGTATCTATCCAGCATTATAGGGTGGCGCTAGAGAGGTAACGTCATCTGGAGTAAATGATGAAACTTTGACCAGGCCGGCGCCCTCCTCACCTACACCCCCACCCCACCCCCACCATGCCTGCTTTAAGGAAAGCAGCCACAGAACTTAAAGAGTTGCAATTTTTGTGCTAAAGTTCAGACTTCAAAAGTGTTGTCTTTTATCATCTCTTGTGCACTAGTTTGCTGACACACAAGCCAATATGCGGGGCCATCTCTGCCCTCCTTCACAATATGGCCCCTGTCTGGGAGCAGGCAGGGGCAATGTAGTGAGGTCTAGTTCACACGGGATAGTGACCGCGTATTTTGGTCCTGATTTTGACGCGGGAAGCGCGTCAGAATCAGGACCAAAATGCGCCTGCTGTGGCTAGCTGCAACTGTCGTGGCTTCCCGCTCCAGAGTAGGCCCAAATGAATGGGTAGGCCCAAGAAAGGGCAGCTCGCTTCTTTTTTCCGCGAGTGGGAACAAACTGCTAGCGGAAAAAAGATCGCTAGCGGTCTGCATAGATCTCTATTGTGAGGGGGCAGATTTTGAGGTGGATTCCGCACCAAAATCTGCCCCCTCTTGCCACATGTGAACGAGCCCTGACACTGCCACATCTTGTCTGCTGCTCCCAAGGTGCTGGCAGAAAAGATCAGAGTTGATTGGGGGGTACGGGGAAGGTGAGCTTTGTATTATGGGGGGGGGGGGGGAGGCACAGTATCATTGGGGGGGGGGCACATTATATATAGTGCTGAGGAAAGAGAGAGAATCATAATGTGGGGCCATATAAAGTGGGGTGCATTATACCGTGAGGCTATACAAAGAGGGAATTATACTGTTGGGGCCGCATTAGAGGGGAGCATTATACTTCATGTGCCATATTGAGGGGGGCATTATACTGTGGAGGCCATAATAAGGCAGAATTATAGTACAGAAGTCATATTAAGGGGGTATTATACTGTGGGGGCCACCTTAAGGGGGGCATTATACTATGAGGCCACGTTAAGGAGGTATTATACTTTGGGGGCCATATTGAGGGGTGCATTAAACTGTGGAGGCCATAATAAAGGGGGCATTATACTGTGGGGCCAAATTAAGGAGGTGATAGGAGTGTAAAAAACTCAGCGTGGAGTGCGCTCTTGTTAGAAATGCAGCATCTGTTAATATGGGTCACTCCCTCCAAAGTGCGGCTGGGGTATACCGTCTTCCAAAGTCTTGGGAAGTAAAATGGTCCGATGATGGTGGTTTAGGATTTCTATTTTGGAGGGTGGCAGATAAAGTACCCAGTTGACCGACTGGCAATGAGGCCCCAGATTGTCGGTGTATAAAACGGGTAAGGACACTGATAAACAGCGATGTGAAAAACCTGGGTGGCGCACTGCTCAAATGCAAAACACAGATGCAAGTACAAATCTTCGCTTATTGGAATTGACAACGCGTTTCGGGGTTTTGTGGTAAGACACACACCAGGTCTACGTGCATCTGTGTTTTGCATTTCAGGAGGTTTTTCACATCACTGTTTATCGGGGGGACATTATACTGTGGGGGCATATTGAGGGGTGCATTATACTGTGGGGGCCATATTGAAAGGTGCATTATACTGTGGGGGCATATTGAGGGGTGCATTATACTGTGGGGGGCATATTGAGGGGTGCATTATACTGTGGGGGGCATATTGAGGGGTGCATTATACTGTGGGGGCCATATTGAAAGGTGCATTATACTGTGGGGGCATATTGAGGGGTGCATTATACTGTGGGGGGCATATTGAGGGGTGCATTATACTATGGGGGGCATATTGAGGGGTGCATTATACGGTGGGGGGCATATTGAGGGGTGCATTATACTGTGGGGGGGCATATTGAGGGGTGCATTATACTGTGGGGCCATATTAAGGGGAACATTATACTGTGGGGGGCATATTGAGGGGTGCATTATACTGTGGGGGGCATATTGAGGGGTGCATTATACTGTGGGGGGCATATTGAGGGGTGCATTATACGGTGGGGGGCATATTGAGGGGTGCATTATATGGTGGGGGGCATATTGAGGGGTGCATTATACTGTGGGGCCATATTAAGGGGAACATTATACTGTGGGGGGCATATTGAGGGGTGCATTATACTGTGGGGCCATATTGAGGGGTGCATTATACTGTGGGGGGGCATATTGAGGGGTGCATTATACTGTGGGGCCATATTGAGGGGTGCATTATACTGTGGGGGGGCATATTGAGGGGTGCATTATACTGTGGGCCATATTGAGGGGTGCATTATACTGTGGGGGCATATAGAGGGTGCATTATACTGTGGGGTATTTTAATATGGACACCGGACTACATAAATTAGACTCTAGACTCCATTATGGAGTCTGGGTATATAGGGGTGACATTTACTGTGCGGGGACATTATACTGTGGGGGCCATATTGAGGGGTGCATTATACTGTGGGGGGCATATTGAGGGGTGCATTATACTGTGGGGGGCATATTGAGGGGTGCATTATACTGGGGGGGGCATATTGAGGGGTGCATTATACTGTGGGGGGCATATTGAGGGGTGCATTATACTGTGGGGGGCATATTGAGGGGTGCATTATACTGTGGGGGGCATATTGAGGGGTGCATTATACTGTGGGGGGCATATTGAGGGGTGCATTATACTGGGGGGGCATATTGAGGGGTGCATTATACTGTGGGGGGCATATTGAGGGGTGCATTATACTGTGGGGGGCATATTGAGGGGTGCATTATACTGTGGGGGGGCATATTGAGGGGTGCATTATACTGTGGGGGGCATATTGAGGGGTGCATTATACTGGGGGGGCCATATTGAGGGGTGCATTATACTGTGGGGGCCATATTGAGGGGTGCATTATACTGGGGGGACATTTTAATAGGGCCATTATGGAGTCTGGGTATATAGTGGTGACATTTACTGTGCGGGGACATTATACTGTGCTGTGAGTGGCACATGGTTGGGAATAGACAACATGTCCTCATAAATTGCTCCCTCCACTGCAGGTTACAGCAATAATGGCGGCCATACAGCCCGACTTCCGGTCATGTGACGTTATGTTATCGCAGTTGCTAGGACATGAACAGGAAATAGACTTCTCTCACCTTCTCTCCGCCCACCGAGCCTGCTCCGTCCAATCAGATACTCACTTCCCTATTTATCCCGCTCCTGATACGTTCTGCTGTTGCTAAGCGACACATCTGGAAGTCACGTCCCTTTTAGACCCCGCCTATATCTGCCGTTGTCCAATCGTATGTCCGGTTTAGCTTACTAGGCCCCGCCCCGCTGTCACTGCGCGCCCCGCCCCGTCTATTGTTGGTGTGCGCTGATTGGTCCGGGCAGGTGTCAGTCACGTCAGGGCGCCGCTGTTTCTCTCCGCTCTCTTCTAACGGTCCCGGCCGGGCCTGTCAGAGGGGAAACATGGCAGCCGGGGGTGAGGGCCGCATGCGGAGATGGATCCGGAGCTTCGGGCTGCTCTACCTGTGTATCCGGGGGCCGCGGCTCTATCGGGTTTACCGGGTGAACGGGCGGGCGGCCATCGGGAGAGGCCGGCCCCTGCAGGAAGGAGACACGGAGAGCTCCTGGGTAAGAGGTGCAGTGCGGGCCCCCCTATGGCTGAGGGCCCCCTAGAGATCTCACACTAGAATGGAGCGTCTGACAGGTTCTGTCCCTCTGCTGCTGTCAGTGAATGGAAACCTTCCTGCCCAGGCTGAGAAACAGCGCAGACTTCTCACAGCTGAGGGTTTGCTGCAGTTACAGTCTGGACAATCCTCTGTGTGCTGAGACACCTGCCAGGACCCCACTAAGGTGCAGGAGGCTCCTGCAAAGATGGGGACAAGTCCCGGCAGAGCGAGCGACCCGACCCTGCACCCCCCACTGACCACGTCACAGATCGGGGGTGCGAGGTCACCGCAAGGGTGAAGCCGAAATACAGGGGGGTGTGGCCATGCCGAAACACCTGCGAGACGTCCCCTCTCAGGTTGTCACCTATCACAATGGAAGGCTGACTCTTGCAAAAACCAAACATGGACACTGGAGAGACCCGTTCTAGTCAGTGGGCGCTGTCCATGGCCGTTCTGTCTGTTCTAGGCCACCAAAGGAGCAGAAGAGAAGAAAGATGGACACAGGGGTGAGCCTCAGGTAACAGCAATGTGTTTCCAGTCACTGACAGCCAGCAGAGAGTCTGAGCATTGTGGGAGATCTCTGTAGCCTGGCGGTTTCAGCGCTGGTCTTCATATCTGCTGCGCTAGCTGAGGGTGCACCTCTAACACTGGGGATAGGGGAATGTATCTGATTGGGGAGAACCCCCCAGAATGAGGATTCCCCTGTGCAAATGGAAGGTTTGGGACTTGCTGAGCAAAAAGTGATTGGAGTGGTGGTCCCACATGCTCAGCACCACTCTGCGCACCCCTGCTCTCCCCGTGACTGAGGGTCCCAGTGCAGGTTTGCTTTGGCCCAACTTTATATTCCCGGGGGTGGTTGGTGTCCAGCAGATTGTGGGGGTCCCTGTTGTGCAGACCCCCCCGTGGCGAGTAGCAGTAGGCTCCATGTGGATTTGGGGACATGTCTGGTGCAAATATCTCGGACCTCAGGAAATGGTTTTCTCTTCTACTTTGCAGGAATCCTTTTATCAACCAAAAGCTTTGGAGAAGCACACGGACAGCATCCTGGCATGGGTGAGTCCTGTATATATATAGAATTATATATACCCACCTGTAGTGACTGCAGACCCCACAACAAGGAGCTTGGGAGGGGCAGTTTGATTTGTGGCCCCCTCACTCTATAACGGGTAGAGAACGTACGACTCTCCAGCTGTTGCAAAACTACAACTCCCAGCATGCATACTGGCTCTGCTGTTCTTGGAACTCCCATGGAAGTGAATGGAGCATGCTGGGAGTTGTAGTTTCACCGCAGCTGGAGAGCCGAAGGTTCCCTACCCCCGATCTATAAGAAGAGATTGTCCTTCATTATAAGAGCTGTTCACATTGCGGGGGGCTCGGTGTAGCCTGGTCTTACATGGTCACCCCCGGCTGATCACCAGGGTTTCAGCCGCCAGAACTGCACTGATCAGCTGCTCGGCACCAGGCCTTTCTCCAGGGTGCAGTTATCCAGCAGTCTGTGCAGTTTTACCACCAGCTGTATTATGGCAATTATTTGGCAATTTTTCACTCCTGCAGTGAGAGAAGTAGGCGGGATTTAGCGGGGGGGAGGGGGGGTGTATTTGCCCATATACCTATAAGGTTCCTGCTCTTATGTAGGGGATCATCGAGGGGCGACACTAAGAAAGTGGCTACATCTAATTTGTGTTGTAGTTAACCCTGGTAAATCTTCTTCTGTCCTCCAGGTATCTGTCCTGTGGACCATTTCTTACTACTCCTCCCCCCTCGCTGCCTTCTATATGTACAGAAAAGGTAAGGCCGAGAGGTATCTCCAAATAGCCAAAGGTCCCCGCACCGATCTGACATGATTGCAGCCTATTTGCTCCCCGCCCTCCTCCTCTTGAGGTCTTGGCTGAGGCTGGAGAGGAGGGACCTTAATTCTGGATCTATAAGGGCCAGTAACATGGACCGGGGCTTATTCATTCATTTTAAAGATGAGAATCTCCTCTTTAAAGTGATGCCAGGATAGCGATGTTACCCACTACAGGTGTGGAGATATAAGCAGGTAGATACACCGAGATCTGCAGCGTATACCTCCGGATCCTGAGCACGTAGCATTGTGATCCAGACATAAGAGTCTCATATTTCATCCTGGATCATCTTGCTCACGTTTACAGATCTTGAGATGCCGGAATTGGTAGCAATGATGTCTCCCATACACGTCCTTGGCTATTGAGGCGTCACCCTGTCAGGACATAGGACGTACATCCCTGGCAGGGAAAGGGTTATAGCAGCTTGCTGACTGTCAGATGACGTCAAGCATGTGGCTGGTCAGTGTATAACTCCACAAGGCTGTCTTATACAGCTCAGGAGGCGGCCATGACGCTTCTTCTCCTCTCTTGGCGATCACATGATTGCCAGGTTATTGCAGACACTGCGGAGTCTCCAGAGGCTCCATCAGCAATGGGAAAAAAAACAAGGTAACGTCAGTGTAAAAATAAATCCGTAAGCGTCCTCGAAAAAAGACACAAGTAACAAATCATCACCTCAAGACCGAGTGCTAATAGTGTCCGGAGAACGTGACCGTAATGGACCATCCAGACCATGTCACCACTTCTGTATAATACCGGTCCAGGGTCCGCCCTGTTGGATAAATCCCCTCAGGTCAAGGCAAGGAGATGGGTTGTCGAAAATCCCTTACACGTTCACATGATCCATTTAGTCACCTGCTCCTGCAGTCCTCTGTGCTGTTGTATACAGGACGCATATCCGTGCAGGCTGTCATACATGTGGTGCAGACTCCTACTGTGTAAAGCTCCAGCGCTGAATATATCTCGTCACTGTGTATACTATATACTGTATTCTAACTGCTGCTTCTATACTACAGGGTATGTGACGGCGACCCGGCTGATACCTCTAACACAGTACGGCTTAACCCTTATGTTCCTGCTGGCGGGAATAGCATGTTTGAGAGGTGAGACCCTCCTCTGCACCGAGCTGTTAGATATAGCTTGTATATAGAGAGTGCACTATGGCGGATACCGGGTAAAGCACTCGCCAATAAACAATGTTCCTCTGGCCCAGAGGCTCCGGGGCCCTGATGGGAAATCTACAACAGGGGCCCCTTATCATGAGCTATGCATAATACAGGGGTCTTATTATGTTGTACTGAGGTCTTGAGGAAAGACAATATGGCCCTACCTTGCTTGTCGCCTCCTCGGCTCGTAGCTTGAGCTTCCCCAAGGCGATAGGTTGGAGGTGACCGGATGTCGGTTCATTGCGGCTTTCTCTTTCTTTCTAGGTTTGGGCAGGTGGAGCAATCCTCAGTATATTCAATTTATCAGCATTTTACAGAGAACCAAGATGGATGATTGTCCAGAGAACAAGGTAACGGCTATCACGTGTGTATGTAGCCCTGTCATGGGGAGACGCGGGGGCGACTTGTCTTTAGAGCTGGACATGGGCCGGAGTCTCTTTTTAAAGGGATTCTACCATTAAAATCAATTTTTTTTTTTGTAGATAACACTTAGGAATAACCTTAAGACAGGCTATCTTTAGATGTCTTCTCTGTGCCACCATTAGGTAGAAATCCCAGTTTGCATCTGTATGCAAATGAGTTCTCTCGCAGCACTGGGGGGCGGGCCCCAGCGCTCAGACAGCACTGGGGGCGTCCTTAATGCTGTGAGAGAACTCTCCATCGCCGCCTCCATCTTCTTCAGGAACGGCCTCTCTGCGCATCTTCTTCCGGAGCTGGGTTCAAACTTCTAGGCCTCGGGCAGAGCCGACTGTGCATGCCCACAGGCCACAAGAAAAAGTAAGTAAGCGGCCATTTTCTTGTGGCCTATGGGCATGCGTAATCAGCTTTGCCCGAGGCAAGTTTGATCACCAGCGCTGGAAGAAGACGCATGCAGAGTCCATTCCTGAAGAAGATGGAGGTGGCGCTGGAGAGTTCTCTGACAGCATTGTGGACGCCCCCAGTGCTGTTTGAGTGCTGGGAACCGCCCCCAGTGCTGTGAGAAAACTCATTTGCATATCGACGAAAACCGGCATTTCTACTGAACAGCGGCGCAGAGAAGACATCTAAAGGTAGGAGAAGAATAGCAATTCTTAAGGCTATTCCTACATGTGATCGACAAAAAAAATGAGATTTTAATGGTAGAATCCCTTTAAATGGCGAGTTGAGCGAGTCCACTGCTGCCCAATCATTCACTATAGGATTGCCAGAGCTCATTGCCGCCTGTGTCCAGCATCCCATAGAAGTGATGGAGAGGCCGTGCGATGTTTTCCTCTGTGACGTTGTGACCGGGACATTTGGCTTCTTAGACATTCAGAACGTTTTTTTCTCTCTTCACAGAAAATGTTGTCCAATTTCAACTTTGACTTCCGCAGTTGGCCAGTGGATTTCCGATGGGATGAGACCAGCAGGTACGTCTGTAAGGTGCCAGGTGTATAAGGTGTGTCTAGAGGTGAAGGCTACATCATTAACTATTTGTTGTCTCCTCTTAGTAAAGATCACCAGAAGCTCGGGCTGACAGGAGGCGTACCTCTGCTCAAGCCCGAACCCCGGACACGAGGCGCAGTGGACAGTTTCTTCCAGCGGGGGCAGAAGCTGCCTTGTCAGATAACCAGGTACAGTATGGGGCAGGTGTCGCCTTAAATATGTGCAGTCTGGTAAGTTTTGTGATCCACTGGCTTCTAATTCAGTTGTCGGTCTAACTGCGACATGGTAGGTATCATATGGATCAGATATTGGCACGTAGATGGCACATAAGTAATGGGGGGCGCTGGTCTCATAATGGCTCCTCTCCAAAGATGGGGTTGACAGGACTCTCTTCCCAAACTTGTGCCATGACCTCCTTTTAAGAAGGACTTGGACTCATAAGCTCAACCTACATTGGTGTTTTTTTTTTTGTTTTTTTTTTTTACAAGACTGGCACTTTAAAGGAGTTGTCCTCATGAGGCTGATCCTTTTAAAGGGATATCCTCCTACTAATATAGGGATGATCAGTGGGAGTCTTCACTTATTGAATGTCAGATCATTGAGGGCTGTGTCCAGAATCTCATAGAAGTGACGGAGAGGCCTTTCCATTCATATGGTGATACCCAGGACCCCTCTTCTTGTCATCATGGGGGTACCAGTGGTCATGCACCCCCCCAGGCTAGTAGTTATCCCTTATACAGTGAGTAGGGGATCACTCATTCATTCCTGCAATACCCCTTTACAGAGAGTATCTATCCATACCCTTTATCTGTACCCCACTGGTTCACTGGCTGCGTCCTCCTCCCCGTTTTTGTTTTTTTTGTGCACTCT
Organism: Leptodactylus fuscus; assembly: GCF_031893055.1. Classification (NCBI taxonomy): domain Eukaryota; kingdom Metazoa; phylum Chordata; class Amphibia; order Anura; family Leptodactylidae; genus Leptodactylus; species Leptodactylus fuscus. Next base: position 82,161,669 of record NC_134275.1, read on the forward strand.
GGTGCCTCAATTGGCTGTGCAGGGAACTGCAGCATAGCTGTGTTGTGCCAGCAAAACTGTGTACCGTCTTATCAGGATCGGCGGGGAACTCAGAGGTCAAAGTTGAACTGATCATAGATGGGGGGGGGGGGAATCTATTTTTATGTAAATGTTTTGCTGTATCTGTGACTGTGCGGTTTGTTTCATGTAGATCTCTCTTCTACAGTTATGTTGTAGCTCACTCGTTTGGCAGACGGATGCTCTACCCGGGTTCGGTGTACCTTCTACAGAAGGCTCTCATGCCCATGTTATTACAGGGACAGGCCCGTCTTGTAGAAGAGGTGAGTATGACACAAGACGTGTTCGGTATCTGCTCATTCCTGCCCCTGGTGTCCTCACTCCCATATAATGGGACTCCTCATGTTCCCCTCTCTCCTAGTATAATGGGAAACGAGCCAAGCTCCTGGCTTGTGACGGAAATGAAATCGACACCATGTTTGTAGACCGCAGGAGCTCCGGCGAACATAATGGCTCAAAACTGGTAAGAATAGCATCCGCTTTCCTTCAGTCTGAAGTCACTCACTTGATTTACAGAATACAGATGTGTTTCTGGTTCCTCTAAATGCCAATCCCAACGTCTCTCACTCCAAACAGGTTATATGCTGTGAGGGCAACGCTGGCTTCTACGAGGTTGGCTGCATTTCTACTCCACTTGAAGGTGAGAGAATTCCTGGTTCTTACATATTCAGATATCTTATCTTACTGTTTCTCTTAACTTACCGTACATATTCAGATATCTTATCTTACTGTTTCTCTTAACTTACCGTATGCCGAGACAAACAGCTGATCGAAACAATATGATTTTGTGATACTCTGTCACAAGGTGTTCATCCCATATCTGCTTGTGTGGTTGTGTTGAGAGAGGCTGCTTTTGTGCACTGCTGGCAGATCCGAGCACTGTACTCTGCTTCTCTTTGGCAATCCAATAGTGGTATTAATGGCGTGTCAGCGAGCACGTGTGACTTCATCCTTTCAAACCAAGGGACTCACTTTTTTGTGATCATTGATGGGGCTCATTGATTTCATTACATCCTTGTGGATAGGGGATAAATTTAATTCATGGTCCATCCCCTTTAATTGCTTAAGTTTTCACACGAATTGCACTAACACTGGGTTTTATATTTCAGCTGGTTATTCCGTCCTTGGATGGAATCATCCTGGATTTGCAGGCAGTACGGTAAGTTTCGGATCAGTAGTTCAGTAAGATCTGAAAACGTAAGTTGACCTAGCTAATATGTTTGCCGTGGGATTTTCCCACATTTCTGAGTCACTCGTTGTCCCGGACGAGCCCCCAATATTCACTTTGCATAGTTTCTCCCTCCCACAACTGATGTGCGTAGAAGAGCTGTGGAATCTATTTATAGATGTGCCTTTCCTTCCCATAGGGTGTACCATTTCCTCAGAATGAAGCCAATGCCATGGATGCGGTGGTGCAGTATGCTGTGTACAGACTGGGCTTCAAGCTGCAGGACATCATTGTGTATGCCTGGTCTATCGGGGGCTTTACAGGTGTGAGACAGGAGCCGCTAGCACATAGGACAGACAGAATACTTTGAGTTGGGTTAGAAGATGTTAAAATTGAAACAGAATGGATATTGGAAGTAAGAGCTGTCAGTGGTATATGAGGAGGCCAGCAAGGGGGTACATGGGGCTACTAAGAATGTGACCTATAGATTCATGGATCATTTCTATTTTACAGCTACATGGGCCGCTATGTCCTATCCAGACCTCAGCGCTGTTATCCTTGACGCCTCCTTTGATGACCTTGTTCCCCTCGCTTTGAAAGTGATGCCAGAAAGTTGGAGTGAGAACCTTTTATTATTAAATGCTGGTGGAGCGGTCCTGTGCAAACACCATCTGTATCTTTCATGGTTTGCATGTGTGTGTCTATGCATTATGATTGAAAGGGATTGTCTCATTAAAGGTGTGGTGCCACTATGGACACAGGATAGGGCGAATGAGTCCTGGCAACCCCATAGAAGTGAATGGAGTGAGTTTTTGCAACCACGCTGGTGCTCCATTCACTAGGAGTGCTGTGGGAGATTTTCAGTCCTCCTGTTGGGGTCCCAGCTATTGGACACTTATCCCCTATCCACAGGACAGAGGATACGTGTCCATGATGGGACAACCCCATTAAATGTCACCTCGCTAGGGTTTGAACCGCTGTGATCAGGAAACTGAAAGTCCTCCATGTAAGTGAAACCCGAGTGCGACTGGCGCTCATGTTACTGCTATGGGGCGGCTGGGACTGACACCTAGTGATTAGAGATGAGCGAATAGTGTTCAAAACTGCAGTTTCGAATACCTCGCTCCATAGCAATGAATGGGAGCAGCCGGCGCTTAACCTCTTGCAGTTCGCCCACTCCCATTCATTCCTATGGGAGCGAGGTATTCGAAACTAGAGTTTCGAATAGTATTCGCTCATCTCTACTAGTGATGCCGAACTCGTCTCCTATACTTGGGGATGAGGCGAGCACAAAACATTCCACCTTGATCTATTACGATCCCCTCCCTCACCCATCATTCATCCTACATATCCTAATGGCACCCATGGGTCTAACATTGGTTGGTTTAGGCTAGGCCTGCACGCAGGCTTAGGCTAATGACAGTAATTAAAGTTTATTTTTTGTTACTGTAGATTGTGAGTCCCTTTTAGGACTCACAATCTACATTTTTTTTTCCTAACATGCAAGCTCCTTGCAGATGTCCTTGGCAGGATTTGAACCCAGGACTCCGGTGCTGCAAGGCTGCAGTGCTAACCACTGAGCCACCACGTTGCCCCTTTTATTTTTTATTTTTTGTCATGACTATAAACCTCATTCGTAGCCTCTTCAGGGTCGTGGCGACTCCTTTCATTTATATTAGTGAAGGCATCTCAGGGCGACACTTAGATCCTGGGTCATGTGATGGGAGCGGCAGCCATAGTGTCTGTCTAGCCCCAGCTTTAGGCAACAGTCCACTAGTGCAGGGCTAGGCTTAGGCCTGGCGGAATTACAACTGTATAGAAATTGTCATGTGTACAAAGTGACAACAAGTGACATCGGATCCCGCTCACATTAATTCTCCACGTGTATTTTTTTTGCCATAGGAGGACTTGTAACCAGGACCGTGCGGAAGTATCTGAACCTTAACAACGCGGAGCAGCTCTGCAGGTAACGTCCCGGATCTACGGAAAGAGGAGATTTCTGATGGCTGCTATTACATTGAGCCTGTCAGGATACAGGGAAAGCTGCCGCTCATCCCATGTGGGCAGGGAAGTCCGGACTCTGTCTCCGCTAGGAGTCCTGTCTGGATTTATTCTGGATCTAGATAAAATAATTTCCCCTTTTCTTTTGCCTCGATCCATAAGAGTGCGGATTATGTGTCTATATTTTTTCATGGCCCCTCCATGGGTGTGAGATATTTGGCTGTACAAATGATCCTCTCCGCTTTCCGTAGGTACCAGGGTCCCATATTACTGATCAGAAGAACAAAGGATGAAATCATCACAACCACGTGAGTCTAAGGGAGGGTGTGTTAGAAATAAGCCTAGGAGAAACATGGCCGCCTTCATGCTTTATTCTTGTTTCCAGAAACCCAGACGACATTGCATCAAACCGAGGGAACGACCTTCTCCTCAGTCTACTTCAGCATCGGTGAGTGTATCCGAGCAACTGTATCTGAAGCTTTCATCTGTAATACTGGCCAGAGCTCCCGATCTCATCTGATTGATGGGGGTCCGATATATAAGTCCTATCCTAAGGAGAAGTCATCAGCATCTTAATTCTGAATAAATCCCTTAAGTTCTTCTTGATATCTAATGTAATGGTATGGCCGATGGCGGGAGTTTAACCCACTAAAGCAAAGTGGGTTACAGGTCACCCCGAGCGAGACACATTCCGGGACACTGTCACTTTAAATGGCTCTGACTCCGCAGCCGCGATCTTAGTCTTACTTTTAGGCTAGGAATTTAAGATTAAGACTCAGATCAAGTCTGCGGCCTTCATAGATTTAGAGATCGAGGAGGACGCAGCGAGAACCAGCAGTGTGAACCATCTCCATCTCCTAACTTCTCTTTTTGTGTCTGCAGTTACCCCAATGTGATGACGGAGGAGGGCAGGGGGGCGGTCAGGCAGTGGCTCTCGGCCTCCACTCCAGAAGAAGAAGGTGAGTCGGCGCCGTCCTCTCCCACATTCAGGACCGTCGTCTGGCTTTGATCCTCCTTCTGCAGTTCTGTCGTCTTTATACTGAATGTCTCTTTCCGTCTTGTCTCCATCAGCTTCTGTACTGAGTCAGTTCGGGGTAGAGGAGGACTGGTGTCTGTCTGTCCTAGAGTCATATAAAGCGGAGAATTTAGGACAATATCCATGGACAGTAGGTGAGTGCCTGGTGCCCCCATAATGCCTGGTGAGGGGTCAGGACAGAAGAGTTCCTAGGAGAAGAGAACGACCCCTGGCAATACTATGAGATATTCAGCCAGCTCCGATCCTAGTGTCCACCCTATATACTGCACTATATACAGTATATACTGATGGGGCTGGACTTAGAAGCATTATGGCTGTATTTAGAGGCTCTATATATACTGGATGTATCTCTATATATACTGGATGTAGCTCTATATATACTGGATGTAGCTCTATATATACTGGATGTAGCTCTATATACTGTATTTTAGCACCTTTATCTCCTGGGTCATTGTTGGTTCTTCTTTTTTGCCGCTGACACTTTTCTCTTCCTGTTCCTTTAGGGGATGAGATGAGTACAGAAGGACGGCAGCAGCTGGCCCTATACCTTGTACGTATCTCACATCTTCTTCTTTCATCCCCGCCTTACATTCTGCCCCGGAGCTCGGCTCTTCGGCTTGTTTACTGTACACACCCGTGGTTACATTCACACCCCACCCTGCCACATTCCTCCTGTATGACAGTCAGCCATGTCACTTCTTTTATAAGGCAGACCTGCTTTCCTTCACCTCGTTCTGAGTCTTAGAAGACCACTGTGCACTTTCAGGATATGTCCACAGCCCTTGCAGTTGCACTTGTATTCCGTTCGGGGGTGGGGTGTCTCCATGCGGACTCCTTCCAGACAGAATACATAAGCAGATGTGAACCGGGCTTGACTTTGTATCCAGTCTTGTTTTAGATTCCACAATTACAGTCCTATGAAAAAGTTTGGGCACCCCTATTAATCTTAATCATTTTTAGTTCTAAATATTTTGGTGTTTGCAACAGCCATTTCAGTTTGATATATCTAATAACTGATGGACACAGTAATATTTCAGGATTGAAATGAGGTTTATTGTACTAACAGAAAATGTGCAATATGCATTAAACCAAAATTTGACCGGTGCAAAAGTATGGGCACCCTTATCATTTTATTGATTTGAATACTCCTAACTACTTTTTACTGACTTACTGAAGCACAAAATTGGTTTTGTAACCTCAGTGAGCTTTGAACTTCATAGCCAGATGTATCCAATCATGAGAAAAGGTATTTAAGGTGGCCAATTGCAAGTTGATCTCCTATTTGAATCTCCTCTGAAGAGTGGCATCATGGGCTACTCAAAACAACTCTCAAATGATCTGAAAACAAAGATTGTTCAACATAGTTGTTCAGGGGAAGGATACAAAACGTTGTCTCAGAGATTTAACCTGTCAGTTTCCACTGTGAGGAACATAGTAAGGAAATGGAAGAGCACAGGGACAGTTCTTGTTAAGCCCAGAAGTGGCAGGCCAAGAAAAATATCAGAAAGGCAGAGAAGAAGAATGGTGAGAACAGTGAAGGACAATCCACAGACCACCTCCAAAGAGCTGCAGCATCATCTTGCTGCAGATGGTGTCACTGTGCATCGGTCAACTATACAGCGCACTTTGCACAAATAGAAGCTGTATGGGAGAGTGATGAGAAAGAAGCCGTTTCTGCACGTACGCCACAAATAGAGTTGCCTGAGGTATGAAAAAGCACATTTGGACAAGGCAGCTTCATTTTGGAAACAAAAATTGAGTTGTCTGGTTATAAAAAAAGGCGTTATGCATGGCGTCCAAAAAGAAACAGCATTCCAAGAAAAACACATGCTACCCACTGTAAAATTTGGTGGAGGTTCCATCATGCTTTGGGGCTGTGTGGCCAATGCCGGCATCGGGAATCTTGTTAAAGTTGAGGGTCGCATGGATTCCACTCAGTATCAGCAGATTCTTGAGAATAATGTTCAAGAATCAGTGACGAAGTTGAAGTTACGCCGGGGATGGATATTTCAGCAAGACAATGATCCAAAACACCGCTCCAAATCCTCAGGCATTCATGCAGAGGAACAATTACAATGTTCTGGAATGGCCATCCCAGTCCCCAGACCTGAATATCATTGAACATCTGTGGGATGATTGGAAGCGGGCTGTCCATGCTCGGCCACCATCTAACTTAACTGAACTTGAATTGTTTGTCCAAAATACCTTCATCCAGGATCCAGGAACTGATTAAAAGCTACAGGAAGCGACTAGAGGCTGTTATCTTTGCAAAAGGAGGATGTACTAAATATTAATGTCACTTTTCTGTTGAGGTGCCCATACTTTTGCACCGGTCAAATTTTGGTTTAATGCATATTGCACATTTTCTGTTAGTACAATAAACCTCATTTCAATCCTGAAATATTACTGTGTCCATCAGTTATTAGATATATCAAACTGAAATGGCTGTTGCAAATACCAAAATATTTAGAACTAAAAATTATTAAGATTAATAGGGGTGCCCAAACTTTTTCATAGGACTGTACATCTTAAATAATACAAAGTATCTGCCCCTTTGTCTGTACAGCGCTCAATCCCATCTGTGCCTCTCTACGGTGACAGACTATAAACAATCCCTGTGCAGTCTCATTCTGAAGTTGTGTGTTTATTTATCCCGTCTGGGGTCCTGGGTTATATCTGACCAGTGACAACTGTACACCATGGTGGAGTATGTCAGCGCTATATAGACAACAGGGGGCAGATGGCGTGAAATTAGACCTGTCTTCAGGATCGGACTACACGGGGGTTTGTCTGTAGATCTGCATCGGAGCTGTGTACACAAAACGGTTGGTTGTTCTCCCTTTCCTATGCTGAGGCTACATGGTGACATTGGCTGCAACCAAAGATCCCCGGGTCACTCTGCGACTCCTTCACTGACGTTAGCGAATGAGATGTCAGCACCGTTGGGGTCACAATGTGACTCCACTGACCAACGTCCGTGAAGGAGTCCTGACCTGACCGTCTCTGGGACGTTGCTGCATGATCCTACACTGTTTTTTTAACGTCTTTGCAATATGGGAGGAAATCCACACAACTCCTTGCAGATGTTGTCCTTGGCAGGATTCGAACCCAGGACTCCAGTCCTACGCTTAATGTTCCCCAGCTTCAATGTTTACCCTGTTTGTCTCTCCACAGGCACAGAAGTATCTAAGCAGCTTTGAAGCCACACACTGTACCCCGCTCCCCGCCAGCGCCTTCCAGATGCCCTGGAGTATTTAACCCTGGATGAGATACCACCGTTTCTGGTTAGATACACCTGCTGTAACCTTCTTCCATCCCGATATCCGTGACTGGCAGCTAACACTGAGCGGGAGAAGCCGCCTTCCACCATCTCAAACCTCTCTGGACTACTCTTGTTTTTTTTTAATAAATGGATTGAGAACGAGATTGAATGGATTCAGTCATGACCGCCGCTATTAAAATGTGAACAGTTCTCGTATGTCTGTCCCTGTCCTAGCGCTGGTCTGCACTACTGTTCCTCCTCCTCCTCCTAACGGGGCGGTTTTGTTGTCCTACCTGGAGCCACTGTTTAGATTCTGTGTCCTCCATCGGCCTGCGCATTTAACCACTGAGCCAGTGTCTTTCCAGAGATGACTATAGGTGGTGACGTCCCTGGAGACTCTTCTTACTGTACCAGCGGTAGCTACAATGGTTGACCACTAGAGATGATCAGGAATGTTCTAGCATCTTCATTGTTGGATAAGTGTTGTGTCCTCTAGAACCTCATCCATTCCATCACTAGCCATCGCTCATCTGACGTCATCCATTAGGCTTACGACTTCAATAAATTCATGTGCATGTCTCCATAATGTGGTGGTGATCTCTGTTTGTAGACACTTAAGTGTAGCCGAGCGATGGCCGTGGAACGCCGCTCTACGGTTAGTGGTCTCCAGGCGGTGGTGGAGCTCGGGACGGGGCTTCAGAAGATCACCATGCCGAAATTGGCCAATGTTGTAGAAGTTTGGCCATGATGGGAGAAGCTCCGACTAAAACATATAACCTTTTTGAAACCAGGCTTACAATGTCAGGTATATATTGTTTGCCTGGTTTCACACGGTTGAGTTTGGGCCGGGAAACTTATGTATTGGCCGAATTTACCAACCTGAACCGGCCACATATGCGCGCATGTGCAGTACGCTCCTGTAGGTCTCTGGAACAGACCTACAGGAGTGTACGGCGCATGTGCACATATGCGGGTGACCATTTTTTTTGTGAAGTCGACTGTGCTCGCGTCCTGCGCACGCGTTTTGCTTTGAAACAGCTGTAAGAAGACTGGAGCGAAAACCGGGATTTCTACCGATCGGCGGCGCGGAGAAGACATCTAAAGGTAAGAGAAGAATAGCCTTTCTTAAAGGGATCCTATCATTAAAAGTCATTTTTTTCTGGGTACCACATAGGAATAGCCTTAAGAAAGGCTATTTGTCTCCTACCTTTAGTCGTCTTCTCCGCGCCCCCATTCGCCTACAATTCCGGTTCTTGTCGGTATGCAAATGAGTTCTATCGCAGCATTGGGGCTGCCCCCAATGTTGTCTGAGCGTGGAGGACCGCCCCTAATGCTGCGAGAGAACTCATTTGCATACCAACAAGAACCGGGATTATAGGCGAATGGGGGCGCGGAGAAGACGCCTAAAGGTAGGAGACTTATAGCCTTAAGGCTACTCCTACGTGGTACCCAGAAAAAAATGACTTTTAATGATAGGATCCCTTTAAGAAAGGCTATTCTTCTCTTACCTTTTAGATGTCTTCTCTGCGCCGCCGATCGGTAGAAATCCCGTTTTTTTGTCCCCAATGCTGCACGAGAACTCTCCAGTGCCACCTCCATCTTCTTCAGGAACGGCCTCTTCACACGTCTTCTTCCGGCGCTGGCGGTCAAACTTCTAGGCCTCGGGCAGAACCGACTGCGCATGCCCGCCGGTCACAAAAAAATGGCCAGCAGGCCATTTTTCTTGTGGCTGCAGGCATGCGCAGTCGACTTGGAGAATACGTCTAAAGGCAGGAAAATTTACCAATCTGGGTGGACATTGTGGACCTTCCTTGCACCAAATGTACGCCCCAACCCCCGTTCTGTGCCTCACTTTCCACATTGTGTGCACATGGGCCTGGGTGGAGACATCTCGGCCTGACATTTCTTATCGCTTGTGCCAGTTTTCTGAGTTATAATGGAAATCTACTTCGGTTCCTTTACTGGTGCAGATCTGGATTTGAGCACTGGGACGTGCGGCTGACGTATGAGAAGGTCGGAGTCTTCATAAATCCCTCGTTCCCTGCACCAGGTGGGGCCTTTGTCAAGACTGGTGTATGACACGCTAGTCTCAATAAACCCGCCCCTGTGTGTTTACCTCCGGAGTACAATGACGTACCCTGCATAACGGGACATGAATGACTGGCAAAATGGATGTCACGGAGCAGCGAATGAGGCCTAGTCACATGACGTCCATTGGGCCTGTGCTGCATTAATCCGTATACAACAATGGTGTCTGTATGGTGAGACATTTACGGACCTATATAACGCTCACCACACTGTATACCGCTATATCCCGACCACCTCTATGGTAAGATAGACGTCTGAGGGCGCCATCCTTACCCTGAGAGAATAAAACCAGGCCTATAGGGCGACCAAAGCTTCAATAGTGAAGGAGTCTCAGGGCGACGCGGTCGCTGGTTAACCCTTTGTAATACAGCGAGGACCCTGCCATAAGGAACTGGAATATGGAGGTGTTTTGGGGATTATCAGACCACAGCAAGGATTAGAGGAGCAGAAACAAAAGTTACTAAAGGGACTCGTGCGGGCGCAGTCATGGCCGCCTCATGGGTTAGAACAGGGGAACTTGGAGACAAAAATAATCCAAAATAGATAATGGTGGGGTACAAGTAACACCCCTAAACCGTAATAACGCCCCGCAGATCTAGAACAGGAACACAACGGCCAGAGATAAGGAGCCGGGAATCTCTGGCACAGATATATTATATATATATGACATTCCCAGACTGACCAGACGTGACAACCCTGCTGGGAATAGTCACCTGGTTGTGCAAGTGGGAACCACATCAAGAGTGCGGGGGTTAATTAAAAGTGGGTGTGGCCTCTAAATCAACTCATTAAGTAAACGATCTCAGGCTAGAAATCTTGTCCTTCCACTGGGAAGAGAGGACGGTATAGCACTAAGGTGGAAGGTATGTGATGTGTATGGGCTACTACTACTACTAAGTACTACGACACAAATCCTCCGCGCCGACCACGAATACTACACCGCTTAGTACATGAGCTGAACCAATGGTGTCGTTTAAAGGGGGACTCTTACCGTCTGTGTAATGAAGATCATGTTATAGAACATTTTGCAGACCTATTGTTTTGCTGTTTGTCATGAAGGGTTGATCATCAGAGCGCGGTTTCCACCCGATCTAAAACTTTACCTCTTGCAGTACCACTTATGACCACTCTGTCTTTACCATAGACTTTAATACAACAGCGCCCCCCCACCTGTAGTGTATAGCTCCAAAGTATTTGCAGTACACAATGAGCGGGTTATTTTCTAAGATTTTGTAATGCAGTTGTTTGGAGCTCAGGTCCTTAAAGTCTGGGCATGCTGGGAGTTGTAGTTCTGCTGGTTAGATAGGAGTTGGGTTTAAACATTTCAATGGTGGATTTGCTTCAGTTTTGCTTTTATTTTTTTGGTTATAGATGGTTATTCCAGACCCAGAAGTGGAGGCCGGAGAGGACTCTGACAATGAGGTGAGGGGCTTATGTGTAGTAGTGTGTGTTTTTTTTTTTTTTTTTTTTTTTTTTTTTTTTTTTTTTGGTGGGGGGTGGGGTCACTATGAAGAAAAACTGTTAAGCAAAAAAAAAAGTCTGATACAATGTTAAAGTGGAACTCTCTGTGATTTGTGTCCTCTGGTCACGTGATGTAAATCTGATCTTTATCCATCCGGTTCTTTCCTCTTCTCTGGTCCTTGCCAGTGTCATGTGACCAGCGACCTCTTCACTGACTCCGCAGTTCCTCTCATCAAAGTTGGGCTACGCCCGGATTTGCTGTCCGTGTTTCCAAAAATTCAGGCCTGTTCTGGCAAATTTGGGCCAGCACATGTTCACTGGGGCCCAATTACAGACTTTTGCACCCAGGCGTATGCCTTATCTACATGGTGCAGATCTGTCCCCATAGGCTCCTGTTTAACCCCTTCCTGCTGCAGCCATTTTTGTTTTTGACTCTCCGCCTTCCAAACTCCATTTTTGTGGGACAAATTGTACTTTGTCATGTTACCATTTAATCTTGCATTTGACGTGCTGGGAAGCTGGAATATGGGGTGGAATTGAAGAAAAACTGCATTTATGACTTTCATAGGGTTTTGTTATGGTGTTAACATAATGCCGTCCCCTGGATTCTATGGCCCGCTCTGATTCCCGGGATACCAAACTTGTATAGTGTTAAACTTATGAGTGAGTCTTAAAAAAAAAAAATCCAAAACTTTGCAAAAATATTTCTTGGTGTTTCTGTATTCTGACATCATAACGTAATTTTTAGACCCCCTTTCCCCCCTTGCATTGTACAATTGCGGCACTTCTAATACGGGCTGCATAGTGCAGCTTGTAATAGAAATGAATTAAGGACAAGGCTGAGGCCCTTCAATTGGCTTCCAGCTGTCATGGCTATGGATCGACCGCCCCATTTTGGCGCCGCAGTCAGCTTTGTCCATGTGGGCACTGATCGCCGGCATTGCTGCAGGGTCTCTGCTGTATAATACAGTGGCCACCCGGCGGCTCTGACAGACATTCGGCTCCCATATTAAACACCCGACATCCGGTGTAATCTGGAATGCGTTAAGTGCATGTTCAGGTGGAGGGATTTTCCTCTGCCTCCATTTAGGGCTCCCCAAAAAAGGTGTGACCTTCCAGAAGTTATCAAGACTCCCGGGCCTGGAGACTGCTCCTGAATCTGCTCCTGTGTGGCCAGCAGATTTTGCAACGGCATCACATCCATAGTTGGTTTGTCTTCCACCAGAATTTCCGCCACGCTTCCCCTAAGGGCCATCCACGAATGTTGGTGCATGTTATGGGCCGTGCTATACACATACTCTGCATTGTAAACTGGTGATCGTGTCTATAGTCCTATGTATAGTAAGTCTTCCTTTCCACTCTTTCAGGTCTCTGTAGATAAAAGCCGCCATCATCGCCTGGGCCCTGATAACCTGGACGACACCCTAGAATATAACCCTGCACCCAGTGACCCTCCTGCACCTGTTGCTGAAGAAGATCAATCCCCAGCGGACTCCAAATAAATGGGGAGCTGTACTGACCCCTGAGCAAGGCCGGATCTGTAGACTCCAGGAGGCGATCGTGTTGGGGACGGCAATGACAAGAACCTATAATGTTTTATCTTAATATCTATCAATAAATTATTCCCTGATCACTTTCTGTCCGGGTCCTGCTTGTCCAATACTGGAGGGTCAGAGATGTTCTTATATATTCAATTTCAGGGGGTAATTGAGGGCAAAAAAAGTCCTCAAAAAGGATCTTACGAAGTAGAACTTGCATTTGCATATTCTATGGAGCTGCATCACACTGGACCTAATGGCGGGGACAACTGCAACTGGTTCATGTCTCGTAGGAGACGACATGTACGCCATAGGTGTGTTATGGAAAGATCTGGCTCGGTTTTGTTCAGGATGACGTCCCATCCGCAAGTGGGAATGTGCAGGGATATGCCAAGACCTCAAGGTGCCATTAGCTGGCTAGCAGTAGGGGGTGAGAATGTTGCCAATTATTTGTGTGCACTGCTGGGTGCAATGGTGCAAATCCAATGCTCTGGTCAGATAGGACGTGTCACGACATCAGCGTGTCCTACACGTGGGACTGCTCTGTGGAAACTGGGACAGATGGGGCTCCTTCTATGACATATGTATTGTGTAGGAAATGCAAAAAAAAAAAAAAACTGCCTAACAATGTACGAGAACATACATTTTCCTTATATGTATTGTGGTGCAGCTACAGTTTTATTTACAGTCCTGCACTACCACAACTTGCCACAAGGTGCTGATGGAGCAAAGAATACGGTAATGCAGAACCATCCATCCCGATCTTTCGTAGATCTCATCTGTCATGGTCTTTGATCTGGAAAGGGGAGACTTAAAATCAAACTCCTGGTTCAAATCTTTTTTTGTTTTGTTTTTTTCCAAAAAATAATTCCTGTAACTTTTCAAAAACTTCATATCAAACTAATGAAGGGTAAAAGTATCTTAAAGGGTGCATTCACAATAAGTATACGCTGAGCTGATTCTGAACGTAAAACACATTCAGAAACAGCGTGTACAAAGCAGGTCCCATTCATTTCAATGGGAGCCGGCATACGAGTGCTCCCCATTGAAGTGAATGGGCTGTTTTTTTTTTTTTTTTTTCTTCTTCTTCCCCCCTCTCCCCTGCGCGCGTATCACATTGAAACCAATAGGGAAAAAAGCAGCCCATTCATTTCAATGGGGAGTGCTTGTATGCCGGCTCCCATTGAAATGAATGTGATCTGCTTTGTACGCGCTGATTCTTAATGTGTTTTACGTTCAGAATCAGCTCAGCGTATACTTAGTGTGAATGCACCCAAAGGTTGTTTCATGACTATATCAATGACGGATCCATAGTACAGACCATCAATGTAACGCCAGGGTCACAGTAGGATCGCTCTCCGTTGTGGATCCAGAACACGTCCCCATCACACTGCTCCACCCCCTCCTGTACGGCTGATGAGGGTCTAGATTGGGACTGAGGACGACCTCCTGTCTGTTACAGATTAAACATTTACAAATGAGTCCCAGAGTTTATCTGATGCAAAGGCAGAAAACAGCGGTTACATGCAGAGTCTGGTGGACCCCAATGACTATAATGGGAAAGCTCACTCCATGTACCCTGCTACCATCTGGCCATGGCCTCTCTATACCCTGTTACCACCTGGCCACGCTCTCTATATGCCCTGCTACCATCTGGCCACGCTCTCTATATGCCCTGCTACCATCTGGCCACACTCTCTATATACCCTGCTACCATCTGGCCACGCTCTCTATATGCCCTGCTACCACCTGGCCACACACTCTATATACCCTGCTACCATCTGGCCACGCTCTCTATATACCCTGCTACCACCTGGCCACACACTCTATATACCCTGCTACCATCTGGCCACGCTCTCTATATGCCCTGCTACCACCTGGCCACACACTCTATATACCCTGCTACCATCTGGCCACACTCTCTATATACCCTGCTACCATCTGGCCACGTTCTCTATATGCCCTGCTACCATCTGGCCATGCTCTCTATATGCCCTGCTACCATCTGGCCATGGCCTCTCTATACCCTGTTACCTTCTGGCCACGCTCTCTATATGCCCTGCTACCACCTGGCCACGCTCTCTATATGCCCTGCTACCACCTGGCCACGCTCTCTATATGCCCTGCTACCACCTGGCCACACACTCTATATACCCTGCTACCATCTGGCCACGCTCACTATATGCCCTGCTACCACCTGGCCACACTCTCTATATACCCTGCTACCACCTGGCCACACTCTCTATATACCCTGCTACCATCTGGCCACACTCTCTATATGCCCTGCTACCATCTGGCCACGCTCACTATATGCCCTGCTACCACCTGGCCACACTCTCTATATACCCTGCTACCATCTGGCCACATTCTCTATATGCCCTGCTACCATCTGGCCACGTTCTCTATATGCCCTGCTACCACCTGGCCACGCTCTCTCTATGCCCTGTTACCTTCTGGCCACGTTCTCTATATGCCCTGCTACCATCTGGCCACGTTCTCTATATGCCCTGCTACCATCTGGCCACGCTCTCTATATGCCCTGCTACCATCTGGCCACGCTCTCTATATGCCCTGCTACCACCTGCCACGCTCTCTCTATACCCTGCTACCATCTGGCCACACTCTCTATATGCCCTGCTATCATCTGGCCACGCTCTCTATATACCCTGCTACCACCTGGCCACACTCTCTATATGCCCTGCTACCACCTGGCCACACTCTCTATATACCCTGCTACCACCTGGCCACACTCTCTATATGCCCTGCTACCACCTGGCCACACTCTCTATATTCCCTGCTACCATCTGGCCACGCTCTCTCTATGCCCTGTTACCTTCTGGCCACGCTCTCTCTATGCCCTGTTACCTTCTGGCCACGCTCTCTCTATATTCTCTTCCACCTTCTGGCCACGTTCAGTGTGTTTTAGAATACATATTTTTTCTATTATTTTTTTTTTTGCATGGGGCACATGTTAGATTCTCATGTTGACTTGTGTGAACTAGTTCTATGTACATTTCCAGAGGTGCAGGCTACACAGAGAACATGCTGTGCAGCCAGTATAGGATTTACCTCTCCGGAGCCTTTAGGCACTGAATGTTCTCTGGATCTCGTGGCCCCGGTAATATCCTGGCAGCGCTCCATGGATGCTTTATCTTGACATCTGCTCAGGTGTTCCAGGAACAAGCAGTCCTGGATTTACACTCCGCAACCCATGAGCAGAGACTACCTGGCCAAACTAGACCCCGTCCATCAGGCAGGTCACACCACGTGGCATAAATGCAGCATTTTACAGTCCCTGCCAAGTGGATTGGATTCTTGTGAGTCCCATCCACAGATGGAAGATAAAAATCTGCAGCAGAGAAGCTGTGTTTGCAAAAATGCCTGGGGTTTTTGAAAATCGCAGCATGTGAATTATACCTGCGGAAATACTGGCGGTTTCCATATAGGTATAGAGGCAAAAAATGCTGCAGAAAAAAACGTGACACTTCCGGCACAGGTTTTTCTGCAGCACTCTTTTGCTCTGGCATTGCATAATTGACATATACATACTATAACTGACTGTGAGACCGTCCGTGCTGTCCTGAGATGCTAAGACTGCTTGAAGCTGGTGAGCGAGTGACGACATCTTGTGATAAGTGTGAGCCGCGCCAGTGTAGTGAGCGGAGAGTCTGGTGTGAGCGGTCAGCCCGATGCCCAATGTGTGAGACTAGGAGAGAACTGGCCTGAGATGGGAGTGTGTCCAGGTCATAGCTTAAGGAGAAGTCATCAAAAATCCCCTCCATGGGACGATGACATAGGGCAGGACTCGTGTCTGGGTTACTCTTTGCAATTTTATTGCAACTGTATATTTTCGATGAGATACTGAATAGATTCTGACCATCCTCCAGAGAAGAGACCCCCCCCCCCTACCAGTGTAATAATAGGGCTGGGGTCCTTATCATGAACTGAACATACCATAAGATAGACACGCCGAAGAGGCAAACCCCCACCCCAATGTGATTCCAGTCTAAGATCGTCCCGGGATTGTCTCTGCCGATTTCACCGTTACACAGACGTTACTGCTGGGAATGACTACAAATGTGGCAGATCTGATCTGACCATATATGATGGGATATGGGGGGAAGCTGTATTTGGTTTCTTCTTGTTTTTGTTGCTTATTATAAATGTTTGATATGTTGCCATATAATTCTTATTTTATTGCTTCCCTGAATACATTTTCCAGATGACTCAGACCTAAATTTGCAGAATTTCTGACGTGACTTCGATGCTTGGTGTGTCATCGTACCCTGGTGTGGGATGCGGGATGGTGCAGAAGAGGCCTCGGCAGGGCTGCCGAAAATCAGCCTATGCACTAAGTACTCCAGTCATGTCGTCTACCAGTGCCCCGACTGATATCTATGGATATCTCTAGGGGCATCCCATCTGAGACCTTATACGGTGCAGGAACCATATACTGCATGCCATAGGATGGATAGATAAAGTTGCATATCTGGGACTCTTGTAGTGAAGTGAAGGCAACCTCAGGTGGGTGATTGTTCGTGGCCATATACTGTGTCCCTGCTCGAGGTACATTGAGTGTTATATACCTTTTACTGACCTCTGTATTATCGCTATAGAAGTTATGTAATTCAGTGTTGTGGCCAATGTGTTGGTTGCCATCTTTTCTTGACTGGTACAAGTGGCCCCCGGGAACTGTGTTTGTGTCGAGGTGTTGGACCACCGAAAACAATTCCAAACCCGAGCCACCTGAACCCCGAACACAACGATTCTTGAGAGATTCGCCATCAGAACATTCCAATGGACAGACCCACATGTACGTGCCAAGGCCTCTTCACCTTCTATCCCCTCCCTATAGTTGACGGTTTAGTATGTTTGAAAGTCCCATTTTTCAATTTCTACCCCTAAATCTGTGTGTAATCCACCGTCTATCATCATAGTTTGCATATAAATGGAGTTTCCGGCACTCTGTTCACACGCATAGACAGATATGACGGTGCCTCTTATCTTAATGGTGGTCCAACATTGGTCAAGCTTGTGTCACAACTGGCGTTTCCTGGTTGTGTTGCCTTTTGATAATGCACTGGCACTATGTTGGAGGATTCCCTATAGACATGCCCGTGTGACTTTATTTGGTGCCGGTCATTGGCTGGTCCGTGTTCTGGAACTCTTGGGAATTAGGTTGCACAATGATTCCAGACGAGTTGTGAGAGGAATGGACACCGATCCCAGGACATCGGCCAAGTTGTAAAGCAACTGGTGAGCAAGAGCCTGGGCACTACCTTGGTGGTTGGTGCAGAAACACATGGTTACCCCTGCAGTTCAGAGCCCTGCACAAGTTACTGACCTACAGCTCTGTGATAGTTGACTTTATACCAGACCTGCAGGACCATCTACAGAACCAAATGTGTGGCCATTCCTTGGTGACTTCGGGCTGGTGAAGGGGCAGTGTCTTCATGGTGGGTCCACAAGGGCCACGTTGAATTGGCACATGTTCTACAGTGGAAAGTAGAGATGGCATTGGCCATGTGAACTCCATAGTTGACGTCCCATCTTGCGCACCACTGACGCATGGATTACAGGCCAACCAATGCTCTGCGGCTGGGCCGCTCTTACGATCGAGAAAGTAAATTTGTCAGGATACCTGGGATGACTCTACCTGGTAATTGTATGTAAATCCCTGCAGGATAACACAGGTCTCTTCACAATGAGTAATACATCTGCTGGATATTGGGGTGGGGCTGTTTTGGGTGTTACCCTTATAATCCAATACATGTTCTCTCGGGCTGTGAAGATCCTCAGCATACAATGATCCGGTTTAGGTTAATGTCGCCTCCCAATTTTTTTTGCATTGTGACTCTTCCCTACTTAACTGGGATGTTTGAAAAACAAAAAAAAAAGACCTCCCAGACCTACGAAGATTGGTCAAGTCTCCTGATGTTTGGAAATCTCCCAGTATATACATCAGCAGAGTTGGTCCAGGCATGAGGACGTAGTCTAGGATATATACACCCTATATTAGTTGTAGGATATACGGTATATTCTAGTGGGGCTCGTTGTGTGCTCTATAGTGCGTTATGATCTGAGTGTGTTTGGGGTCTGAGCTGAGGACTTGAAAGTGCCATCAAATACAAGTGTCAGTGAATTCACGGATCTATTTCTGTTGTGCTATTATAGGTGCGGGGCTATTTATGAGCCTGTAGTTCAGTATTACTGACTGTCTCTCTATCGAGGGGGCTTTGTTGGGGGTAAAGAATGGAAAATTTGCAGTTCAAGGATCAGACAACTGTTATATAATATTGAATAGAATTCGTCATTTCCCTTCTTGTTTCCTCCTCTGTATTATGACAGTAGTTTTTATATCATGTTATGTTGGTATTCTCCCTATTATTACTATAGGCCCCATTGTGTGATATTAACCTTTCGTAGGACCAAACAAGGGAGGGACTGCACAATAGGCAATGGTCCTCCCTAGAATACAGTCCGAATCCACTGCTTTATATATGTCAGAACTATACAGCTATATAAGAGTATTATTTGGATACGTGGCTGGTATATATTGACTCCTCTAGATGAACACTGTACGGGATTGTAGGGTTATAGGTTGTACTGAATAGACTGATGTCGTCATCCAACCTCATCTACTATGCAACTATATGTTATACTATGTGGACAATGTATGGGAGTATTATTTAGACATTATATGGCGGTATTGTTCAGGAATTACATTGCAGAGCTATATGGTGGCATTACAGTCGGCGTAGTGTTTAGAAGAGTATTCCTTGGGAGTACGTAGACATGGGTGGCACTACTTACACAGAGGTATACATCTGCACGGGAGACAAAAAAACGCTAAATGTGGTGGTGCTCTAAGTCCAGAACAAAGTAGCATATGAAAAAATAAATAGAAGAATTTGCTTGGCACTCACCAACAGTAGCGTAAAAAGTTGAAACTTTATTGAAGAATGTCCATACAAAGTTTAAAAGCGGGAGGAGGCACGCTCAGCAACCGGGCGACAGCTGTTTCGTATACAAAATATACTTTTTCAAGCTCGTTGGTTTCTAAGAGCGTGCTACCTTCTATTTATACTAGTGAAATCACATACACGTCAATCACATTTGTCTTTTAACTCTTACATGTCTGTAACAGTTTTAAATACATAGAAGAACACCTCCATAATAAAAACATTTCTATGTGTGAACAAGACCCAAATTTTCAAAATTTAAACATTGAATAAAGTTGTTTACACTTTTAATAAACTTTTGAAAAACTTTGAATGTTCAGAAAAAGAGCTAAGGATCCATGGAAAAATATCCATAGAACCCTATAGTATCATATCAACCAATGAGGAGCCTGCCGACGATAGGCTCCTCCCCTTGGGGGTGTGTTTAACTAGTCGGACTTGATGGAGAACTGAAGCTTTTTTTTATTATAAACGAATGCCCATAGAATCCTGTGGGATTAAATCAACCAATAAGGAGCCGACGGCAGGCTCCACCCCTTAAGGGTGTATCTATATGGCCGGACCTGAAGGGAAACCAAAGCTTCTCTTACTATGGTCTTAATTCAACCAATGGGAGAGCTGCCGACAGATGGCCCCTCCTTTAGGGGTGTGTTCAAAAAGCCGGACCTGAAGGAAAACTTCACTTCTTTATTCTTATAGCTCTATGATGGAGACTCTATGCTTCATCTAACAACAACTGGCCAATAGGATTCCTGCCTACACTTCAAAGAAAAGCCGCCGACCAATAGGAATAAGAGCTACACCGTATATGAGTTCAAGAAGAATTTGTTTAAAGTCATGACCCTGAAGCTCCTCCTCTTTTCGAAAGGCACGGACCTGAATGAAGACTACTTTTTACATATGATCCAAAAAGAGACGCTGACACTAGGAAAAAATGATAACCAATCAAAAACGAGCCTACACATCAAAGTGAAGCCGCTGTCCAATCAGCGGTTCGCCTACTTTTTCTAACAGACTATATTCATACCTCCCAACCGTCCCGATTTCCGCGGGACAGTCACGATTTGGATGACATGTCCCGCGGTCCCGGTTGGAGGGAGGTATGTCCCGATTTCAACTCAGATCTGCGTCCAGAGGACGCAGATCTGAGTTGAACACATATGTGGCTGAAGCAAGGAGCTGACACAAGTCAGCTCCTCGCTTCGCCGCTGCCCACCTCTCTCCCTGACACATGCCGCTGAAGGAAGGAGCTGACACATGCGGCTGAAGCGAGGAGCAGACCTGTGTCAGCTCCTCGCTTCGCTGCTGCTGCCGGCTCCTGGCTTGTAGACGCGATGTGACACATGTGATGTGACACATCGCGTCTACAAGCCAGGAGCCGGCGGCAGCAGCGAAGCGAGGAGCTGACCTGTGTCAGCTCCTTCCTTCAGCCGCATGTGTCAGCGAGAGAGGCGCGCAGAGAGCGGCGAGGGAGCGGAGGAGAAGGTAAGTTTAATGTGGAGGTGGAACGTGAATCTGGGGGCAGATGAAGGAGAGGACGGCATGACAATGGGGGCAGAGATGTGGGGACATGAATCTGGGGGCAGAGATGGGGGACATGAATCTGGGGGCAGAGATGGGGGACATGAATCTGGGGGCAGAGATGGAGGGACATGAATCTGGGGCAAAGATGGAGGGGACATGAATCTGGGAGCAGAGATGGGGGGACATGAATCTGGGGGCAGAGATGTGGAGACATGAATCTGGGGGCAGAGATGGGGGACATGAATCTGGGGGCAGAGATGGAGGGACATGAAACTGGGGGCAGAGATGGGGGACATGAATCTGGGGGCAGAGATGGAGGGACATGAATCTGGGGGCAGAGATGGGGGACATGAATCTGGGGGCAGAGATGGAGGGACATGAATCTGGGGGCAAAGATGGAGGGACATGAATCTGGGGGCAGAGATGGAGGGACATGAATCTGGGGCAAAGATGGAGGGACATGAATCTGGGGGCAGAGATGGAGGGACATGAATCTGGGGCAAAGATGGAGGGGACATGAATCTGGGAGCAGAGATGGGGGGACATGAATCTGGGGGCAGAGATGGGGGACATGAATCTGGGGGCAGAGATGGAGGGGACATGAATCTGGGGGCAGAGATGGAGGGGACATGAATCTGGGGGCAGAGATGGAGGACATGAATCTGGGGGCAGAGATGGAAGGGGGACATGAAACTGGGGGCAGATGAAGGGTGTATATGAAACTGGGGGCGAGATAGAGGGGGGACATATAATGTACGGGTGACTGTAGGAGGATTATACTGTGTGCGGGCACATGAAAAATTAACGAGTGGGCGGAGCCAGCACAAAAGTGGGCGGGGCTAAATTTGCCGCGACGCGCTACGCACGCCGCACATTTTATCCCTCTTTCAGTTCTTCAAAAGTTGGGAGGTATGCTATAGTACCTATGTAAAAAAACTTTGAATGAATAATACTATAAACAAGGAAAACAGCAAAATTAATATGGAGTATAATAAAAGGTGCTAAAAAAACCAAAATATGTATTAATAAAGATTAGAGATGAGCGAACAGTGTTCTATCGAACACATGTTCGATCGGATATCAGGGTGTTCGCCATGTTCGAATCGAATCGAACACCGCGTGGTAAAGTGCGCCAAAATTCGATTCCCCTCCCACCTTCCCTGGCGCCTTTTTTGCACCAATAACAGCGCAGGGGAGGTGGGACAGGAACTACGACACTGGGGGCATTGAAAAAAATTGGAAAAAGTCATTGGCTGCCGAAATCAGGTGACCTCCATTTTAGACGAATAGTGGATTTCAAATCCGGGTCATATGAGAATGTGAACTTTGTGACTATGAGACAGGGATAGCTGTACAGGCAGGGATAGCTAGGGAGAACCTTTATTTAGGGGGGAATGTTATTAAAAATAACTTTTTGGGGCTCTATCAGGTGTGTAATTGTGATTTTTGTGAGATAAACTTTTTCCCATAGGGATGCATTGGCCAGCGCTGATTGGCCGAATTCCGTACTCTGGCCAATCAGTGCTGGCCAATGCATTCTATTAGCTTGATGAAGCAGAGTGTGCACAAGGGTTCAAGCGCACCCTCGGCTCTGATGTAGGAGAGCCGAGGGTGCACTTGAACCCTTGTGCACCCTCGGCTCTGCTACATCAGAGCCGAGGGTGCGCTTGAACCCTTGTGCACACTCTGCTTCATCAAGCTAATAGAATGCATTGGCCAGCGCTGATTGGCCAATGCATTCTATTAGCCCGATGAAGTAGAGCTGAATGTGTGTGCTAAGCACACACATTCAGCTCTACTTCATCGGGCTAATAGAATGCATTGGCCAGCGCTGATTGGCCAGAGTACGGAATTCGGCCAATCAGCGCTGGCTCTGCTGGAGGAGGCGGAGTCTAAGATCGCTCCACACCAGTCTCCATTCAGGTCCGACCTTAGACTCCGCCTCCTCCAGCAGAGCCAGCGCTGATTGGCCGAATTCCGTACTCTGGCCAATCAGCACTGGCTAATGCATTGTATTGGCTTGATGAAGCAGTGCTGAATGTGTGTGCTTAGCACACACATTCAGCTCTACTTCATCGGGCTAATAGAATGCATTGGCCAATCAGCGCTGGCCAATGCATTCTATTAGCGTGAACTGAGTTTGCACAGGGGTTCTAGTGCACCCTCGGCTCTGCTACATCAGATTGCTACATCTGATGTAGCAGTGCCGAGTGTGCATCAGATGTGTAGTTGAGCAAAACTGACTCAGCACTGCTAAGTCTGCATTCGCATAGGAATGCATTGGCCAGCCTTCGGCCAATCAGCGCTGGCTCTGCCGGAGGAGGCGGAGTCTAAGGTCGGACCTGAATGGAGACTGGTGTGGAGCGATCTTAGACTCCGCCTCCTCCAGCAGAGCCAGCGCTGATTGGTCGAGTTCTGTACTCTGGCCAATCAGCACTGGCCAATGCATTTCTATGGGGAAAAGTTAGCTTGCGAAAATCGCAAACTGACAGGGATTTCCATGAAATAAAGTGACTTTTATGCCCCCAGACATGCTTCCCCTGCTGTCCCAGTGTCATTCCAGGGTGTTGGTATCATTTCCTGGGGTGTCATAGTGGACTTGGTGACCCTCCAGACACGAATTTGGGTTTCCCCCTTAACGAGTTTATGTTCCCCATAGACTATAATGGGGTTCGAAACCCATTCGAACACTCGAACAGTGAGCGGCTGTTCGAATCGAATTTCGAACCTCGAACATTTTAGTGTTCGCTCATCTCTAATAAAGATAAGTTAACCACAAAAATAACTGCTATTGGAGAAATATAACGCAACCAATGTAAATACTTTTCTACAAAAAGATACTCATGTCTAGTTTATCATTCAAGCCTAACGGGCCCATAGCATTGGTGGCTATAATGATTCTCGCTTCTTGTTGCAATAAATATTTGCCTAAGTCACCTCCCTTGGGTGAAGGGTTTAATTTTAACAGACCCATAAATTTTAAACAACTAATATCACCTCCATGTATTAAATTTATATGTTCTATAAATCTTTGCGATCCCTTTTTCGTCTGTACTGATCTGAAATGTTCTCTAATCCTAACAAATAAATTTCTGATAGTTTTTCCAATATAAAAGAAGCCACAAGGGCAAATAATAGTGTAAACCACAAACTTGCTACGGCAATTAATAAACTGGATATACCATATCACGAGGTGCACGTATAGGTTATAGAGATGAGCAAATGACTCGGAAGGAGGAAGGTTTATTACAAATTTTCCAAAAATCTTTGGTTCGCCCAATATTTTTGGGATTCATCAGCCACAAATCATTTTTCCTGGTCTCCCTTGTGGTATCCACCACTCCCTTGTTGGTCCTCTTCTGGCCTCCTGGGTGTATACGGTATATACCTAGGACTAGTATACAGATATTCCCTCCATACGTCAGATCAGCTGTGGAATCCAATAACTTTTATGTGTAAGCTCCGCCAACCACTGCCTTGGGTCATACCATAGTGTTTACTGGGCGAGGCTGGTGAGGAGAAGACATCTGGGTGAGATGAGTCATCTGTCTGGAAGATTTATCTGAAATAGCAGACTCTGCCTTAGATTTCACAAATAGTCAATGACCCTTAAATCACTCCAAAAATGTGAATGTGTAAGATAGAATATGTAACGTTTGGCCTAGGATATATATGGCCGCACCCGGCTTAGGTATACGGCTACATCTTAGGGTCATGTGCTGGTCTTAAAATGTATCAAAGCTTTTGATTTTAGATACTTACTAACAAATTGTCTCCTTTCTGTGACATCCACTTCTGTCCTTGTTCGTTTCACTGGGGTATGAGTGCAAAGGGGAACTGGGAAAGGGGGGGGGGGCTTTATCCCCTTCCCAATATTATTGCTGCAGTTTGGTGTCATAGCAAGGTCCTTGCAGGCGGTCTATGGTATGATCCATCCCAATCTCCTCTGAGTAATCCACAAGCTTCAACGTGCCCGGCAGACAAAGGCAATGACGTGTCTTAAGATCTCCTCCGATGTTACTGCTCCGAGAGCCACGAAAATCGCGGCCTAGACTCTCCTGCTGGGTAATAAGGGATAAGTCACTACAATTACAGCATATGACTAGTCAGGACTCTGCCGTACCCCAGGGGACGCCGGATTAGCACGGTGAATGGATTTGCTATAACAAGCAGATTTAGGCATGAAATGACACGTCTCTGAGCCTATCCCACATGTCTATGGTCATTATTGCATGATGTGCTATGTAAAAGGGAGATGAACACTATTGTGCAAAAGTTTTAGGCAGATGCAGAAAAATGCCACAAAGTAAGAAAGCTTTCAGAAATAGAAGGGATGAAAATTTGTTTCCTAAATTCCATCAATATTTGGTGTGACTTTTGATAGGAGGGTCGGGGGCCGCTCTGGTTGTGCCATCCCTATGTTACTGGGGTGATGATAACCTTTACAGGACTCCTGTTCCCAAAGTAACTGCATTGTTGGCAAAACATGGGGCAGAGGATTGAGTCATAAATCATAGAAAGGGCGTGGAGGCGTCAAAATCCATCAGAGCCTTCTATCCTGGATGTTTTATCAACGTGCCCCCTTAACTGTATGTTTGCCGCTGAGGTCACTCCTCTACCCCAAGCTTATAGACCTGGCTGCCCGGACATATCTGACAACCCGTAGACTATACATAGGCGTATACATAGCGTATACTCAGCAGGGGTCATGTACTGACACCATACTCACTATACATAGGCTCACATTGGTGCAGTATCTCACATTTTGTTGATTTTGGATCCTATCAGCAAACAATCCGACGTCTTTTTTCCATCTTCCTTATGTTACGCTCCTTGTTTCCATGTTTATTTTGCTTTTCCTGACCTTCCATTGTGGGCACAACACCCGCAGAATACAAAACAGGGGTGTTGCTAGGATTACACGGGTACAGAAGCCAAAAAATAGAAAGAAATTCAGTCTGTGCATGTCGTAGAACCGCAGAGTAAATATAAATCTAATCTACACAAGAAGTAACGTAAGACGCCACATACCGTCTATTATCCTCCAATAATCCAGAGATGAAGCGTTACCAAACTTTAGAACAACTTCTGATTTTCTATCAGGATCTGTCACATTAATACGTCTTGTAACATCCTTTATAAATAGAGTTTGGCTCCTTTGTGTGAAATCCACTATATATATATATATATATATATATATATATATATATATATATACATACTAGCAGGAGGACGCGGCTTCGCACAGGTATATTTCATTTTTTGTTTGTGTAGTGGCCCCATAAGAATCGCCCAGTTTTGCACTGGTGTATGTTGTATGTGCATAAGCGTCATGTGATCATGTGAATCTCAGTTTGTATATCAGTGAAAAACCTGTGATTGGTTGTTATGGATACCTGGAGTAAAGCTGTGTGACTGTGACCATGTGATCAAATCAAATCAAATAAAAAAAAGCTTTATTGGCACGTCCAAATAGATATTTGGCATTGCCAAATAACAGTCTGTGGAGTCTCATCTTCCTCTTAGTTGGTGACCGCTATATGGGGGGGGGGGGTGTATTGGGATAAATATAACAGTCCGTGGAGTCTCATGTGTAACAGTGTCATCCACAGCGCCCTGCCCGTTTAAAGCTGATCTACAGCAGTGAAGAAAAATGGCTGGTTTGTTATGGCAACTTGGAGTAAAACTCTGATATGTGATAGTGTGTGCTGAGCTGTGTATCTAATCCCCTGATGTGTGATAGTGTGTGCTGAGCTGTGTATCTAATCTCCTGGTGTGATAGTGTGTGCTGAGCTGTGTAGCTAATCCTCTGATGTGTGATCATGTGTGCTGAGCTGTGTAGCTAATCCTCTGATGTGTGCTGGGCTGTGTATCTAATCCCCTGATGTGTGATAGTGTGTGCTGAGCTGTGTAGCTAATCCCCTGATGTGTGATAGTGTGTGCTGGGCTGTGTATCTAATCCCCTGGTGTGTGATAGTGTGTGCTGAGCTGTGTAGCTAATCCTCTGATATGTGACCATATGTGCTGAGCTGTGTAGCTAATCCCCTGATGTGTGCTGGGCTGTGTATCTAATCCCCTGATGTGTGATACTGTCTTCTGAGCTGTGTATCTAATCATCTGGTATGATGTACAAAGCCGGGTCCTCATATATATATATATATATATATATATATATATATATATATGAGTATTCATGTCACAAACGCTGCCAGAAAATCAAAAATTCTCTGAAAGTTTAGGTCTGCCTTATTTTATAGAAAATAATTCAGTTATTGTAATGAAAATTATTACATTAATGACAAACTAAAACACACGATTTCCCTGGTTCAGGACCGCGTATATTTTCGTGTAATTGTATATGCGGTTTTGAGGGTTAAAACCATTTTTTTCATTTGGGTTAGTCAAATAATTTTAGTTTTTTTCTTTCAGTGACTCAGAGGCATTTCCTTTTATATTTGTGGTTTATATCCATGGATTATGTATTTCATGATTTGCTTCTTTTAAAAAACCACTGTTGGATTTACAGTGCCTTGCAAAAGTATTCACACCCTTTGACCTTTTTCACATTTTGGCACCTTACAACTAAAGATGAGCGAATAGTATTCAATTGAATACCTCGCTCCTATAGGAATGTGTGTAAGTGGCCGAACACCGAGGGGTTAAGAGCAGTGAATATTTGATGTGCTTAACCCCTTGGTGTTCGGCCACTTACACGCATCCCTATGGGAGCGAGGTATTCGATTGGATACTACTCGCTCATCTCCACTTACAACCACAAATTTAAATGTATTTTATTGAGATTTTAAGTGATAACTAACGCAATGGAGCTGACAATTGTGAAGTGGAAGGAAAATGATAGAAGGTTTAATCAAATAAAAATCTGAAAAGTGTGATGGGCAAAAGTCTTCAGCCCCTTGTACTCTGATACCCCTACATACAATCCATTGCGCACAATTATCTTCAGGAGTCACTTAATGAGTTAATAGAGTCTGGCGGTGTGTAATGTAGTCTCAGTATAAATACACCTGTCCTGTTAAGGCCTCAGTGGTTTGTTAGAGAACACTAGTGAACAAACAGTATCATGAAGACCAAGGAACACACCAGACAGATCAGAGATAAAGTTGTGGAGAAGTGCAAAGTAGGATTAGATTATAAAAACATATGTATCCAAAAAGAGAAAAAGACATGACCTGCACATCCCAGTCTTATACATTGATCTAGTCCTTCTCAGCAGAGTCTACAATACTGAACATGAGGTTCTTAGTATACAGATTGACCAAGGTGTATAAGCCAAATAGCCCCTTCAAGGCGACCTCCTTATAGTGGATCCCTGTAAGATGAGCGGAGATGTGGAAGTCGCCCATCATGGTATGTGATATGTACCGATCGCTGAAACAATCCTGTGACAGGGTGTGGAAGAAGATTCGTGTAAAGACTAGTAGTTATTTAGTTGTTACAGTCAAGATGGAATTTCTCCTGTTTTCTTTTAACACACCCAATCCCCTCTGCGAAAGTTAAGACGTTTGGGGCAAGTTTCCATTTGTCTCAGTAACCTGCTCAGTAATGTTTTGGGGCATTTCTCTCCTCTCCATTAGCTCCTTCCTCCATCTTCTCTACCATAAGAAGGATCATGTTAAAGGACATTTTATTAAGAATTTACTTTCAGATTTGGTAAAGAAGTCAAAGTTTTCAGGTTTCAGAAGAACAACCTGGGAATTGTATCTGAGCAGAAGTATTAAGATGGAGAGAGAGCCTGAAATACCAGAGAGGTGTCACTTTATTCAGTTTTTGTAGTTTCTTAAAATTATAGCTATTACATGACATAGATAGGAATTCACACATAACCTATCTATCTGCAGGGCTGGGGTGATATGCTGGTGACAGTAACCTATCTATCTGCAGGGCTGGGGTGATATGCTGGTTGTGGTGACAGTAACCTATCTATCTGAAGGGCTGGGGTGATATGCTGGTTCTGGTGACAGTAACCTATCTATCTGCAGGGCTGGGGTGATATGCTGGTGACAGTAACCTATCTATCTGCAGGGCTGGGGTGATATGCTGGTTCTGGTGACAGTAACCTATCTATCTGCAGGGCTGGGGTGATATGCTGGATCTGGTGACAGTAACCTATCTATCTGCAGGGCTGGGGTGATATGCTGGTTGTGGTGACAGTAACCTATCTATCTGCAGGGCTGGGGTGATATGCTGGTTGTGGTGACAGTAACCTATCTATCTGCAGGGCTGGGGTGATATGCTGGTTCTGGTGACAGTAACCTATATATCTGCAGGACTGGGGTGATATGCTGGTTCTGGTGACAGTAACCTATCTATCTGCAGGGCTGGGGTGATATGCTGGTTCTGGTGACAGTAACCTATCTATCTGCAGTGCTGGGGTGATATGCTGGTTCTGGTGACAGTAACCTATATATCTGCAGGACTGGGGTGATATGCTGGTTCTGGTGACAGTAACCTATCTATCTGCAGGACTGGGGTGATATGCTGGTTCTGGTGACAGTAACCTATCTATCTGCAGGGCTGGGGTGATATGCTGGTTCTGGTGACAGTAACCTATCTATCTGCAGGGCTGGGGTGATATGCTGGTTCTGGTGACAGTAACCTATCTATCTGCAGGGCTGGGGTGATATGCTGGTTCTGGTGACAGTAACCTATCTATCTGCAGGACTGGGATGATATGCTGGTTCTGGTGACAGTAACCTATCTATCTGCAGGACTGGGGTGATATGCTGGTTCTGGTGACAGTAACCTATCTATCTGCAGGGCTGGGGTGATATGCTGGTACTGGTGACAGTAACCTATCTATCTGCAGGACTGGGGTGATATGCTGGGTATGGTGACAGTAACCTATCTATCTGCAGGGCTGGGGTGATATACTGGTTCCGGTTACAGTAACCTATCTATCTGCAGGACTGGGGTGATATGCTGGTTCTGGTGACAGTAACCTATCTATCTGCAGGGCTCGGGTGATATACTGGTTCTGGTGACAGTAACCTATCTATTTGCAGGGCTGGGGTGATAAGCTGGTTCTGGTGACAGTAACCTATCTATCTGCAGGGCTGGGGTGATATGCTGGTTCTGGTGACAGTAACCTATCTATCTGCAGGGCTCGGGTGATATACTGGTTCCGGTTACAGTAACCTATCTATCTGCAGGGCTCGGGTGATATACTGGTTCTGGTGACAGTAACCTATCTATCTGCAGGGCTGGGGTGATATACTGGTTCTGGTGACAGTAACCTATCTATCTGCAGGGCTGGGGTGGCCCCTGATTGGCCTCATGGATATGTGTGGCGAGGACGGCTGCTGGAACAAGCCCTAGGGCACCATTGGACCAGGTGTAAGGACCAGGGACAGGTGAGTGTGTGTGTGTGTGGGGGGGGGGGGGGGCGTCTTTTGATCGTCCACCTCAGGCAGCAGAAAGGCTAGGTTCACTGCTGCCTCTGTCACCAAGACAGGAAAAAGTTATGGAAGACAAATCCTTTATGTTTATAAATTGGCCTTTATTTAGCAAAAATGACGTTATAAAAATCTAAATATTACATGTACCCCAACTGGTCTAAATACAACGTCATATAAAGAATCAGCCCTCAAAGGGTTACACGGAGAGGAATATAAAAAGTTACAAGTTTTGGAAGGTGGAGATGGAAAATATGAAAAAGGTAGCTGAGCCTTAACAACGCCCAAACTACCCAGCGTCCTTATAGAGGTAACACCTGGAAAATCCCTTTAATTTGCACCAGCTCCATAACACTGAATACAGACCCCTCTAGTGCTCCGTCACCTCCTGTAAGGCTGTAATAATAAGAGGAATTCCCCTGTATCATAAGTGCTAGAAGACGTCGTGTTCAGATCTGCAGTAGGTTTCCAAATGTGGAAAATGTTATGTAAATTTTTATAATTACAAAAGGGCGGAGCTGTTATCTGGGACGTCCCTTCTCCTAAAACTGGGAGGCAGAGAAGTGGGGACCACAGAGAGAAGAGACAGACCCAGCAGCACAAGAGACTACCAGACAGCGCAGACATGAACAAGTGGATAGCTGTCACCTTCTTTACTATTCTGACCTGCCATTTGGGTAAATAGAAAGAAATATATGTGTGTGTACTGTGCTGTGTATACATGACATGGTGTAGTAGTATATATGAAGGAGATGACACTGCTGTGTACTGTGCTGTGTATACATGACATGGTGTAGTAGTATATATGAAGGAGATGACACTGCTGTGTACTGTGCTGTGTATACATGACATGGTGTAGTAGTGTATATGGAGGAGATGACACTGCTGTGTGTACTGTGCTGTGTATACATGACATGGTGTAGTAGTGTATATGGAGGAGATGACACTGCTGTGTACTGTGCTGTGTATACATGACATGGTGCAGTAGTGTATATGGAGGAGATGACACTGCTGTGTACTGTGCTGTGTATACATGACATGGTGCAGTAGTGTATATGGAGGAGATGACACTGCTGTGTACTGTGCTGTGTATACATGACATGGTGTAGTAGTGTATATGGAGGAGATGACACTGCTGTGTACTGTGCTGTGTATACATGACATGGCATAGTAGTGTATATGGAGGAGATGACACTGCTGTGTACTGTGCTGTGTATACATGACATGGTGTAGTAGTGTATATGGAAGAGATGACACTGCTGTGTACTGTGCTGTGTATACATGACATGGTGTAGTAGTGTATATGGAGGAGATGACACTGCTGTGCCTACTGTGCTGTGTATACATGACGTGGTGTAGTAGTGTATATGGAGGAGATGACACTGCTGTGTACTGTGCTGTGTATACATGACATGGTGCAGTAGTGTATATGGAGGAGATGACACTGCTGTGTACTGTGCTGTGTATACATGACATGGTGTAGTAGTATATATGGAGGAGATGACACTGCTGAGTACTGTGCTGTGTATACATGACATGGCGTAGTAGTGTATATGGAGGAGATGACACTGCTGTGTACTGTGCTGTGTATACATGACATGGTGTAGTAGTGTATATGGAAGAGATGACACTGCTGTGTACTGTGCTGTGTATACATGACATGGTGTAGTAGTGTATATGGAGGAGATGACACTGCTGTGTACTGTGCTGTGTATACATGACATGGTGTAGTAGTGTATATGGAAGAGATGACACTGCTGTGTACTGTGCTGTGTATACATGACATGGTGTAGTAGTGTATATGGAGGAGATGACACTGCTGTGTGTACTGTGCTGTGTATACATGACATGGTGTAGTAGTGTATATGGAGGAGATGACACTGCTGTGTGTACTGTGCTGTGTATACATGACATGGTGTAGTAGTGTATATGGAGGAGATGACACTGCTGTGTACTGTGCTGTGTATACATGACATGGTGTAGTAGTGTATATGGAGGAGATGACACTGCTGTGTACTGTGCTGTGTATACATGACATGGTGCAGTAGTGTATATGGAGGAGATGACACTGCTGTGTACTGTGCTGTGTATACATGACATGGTGTAGTAGTATATATGGAGGAGATGACACTGCTGTGTACTGTGCTGTGTATACATGACATGGTGTAGTAGTGTATATGGAGGAGATGACACTGCTGTGTACTGTGCTGTGTATACATGACATGGTGTAGTAGTGTATATGGAGGAGATGACACTGCTGTGTGTACTGTGCTGTGTATACATGACGTGGTGTAGTAGTATATATGGAGGAGATGACACTGCTGTGTACTGTGCTGTGTATACATGACATGGTGCAGTAGTGTATATGGAGGATATGACACTGCTGTGTACTGTGCTGTGTATACATGACATGGTGTAGTAGTGTATATGGAGGAGATGACACTGCTGTGTACTGTGCTGTGTATACATGACATGGCATAGTAGTGTATATGGAGGAGATGACACTGCTGTGTACTGTGCTGTGTATGCATGACATGGCATAGTAGTGTATATGGAAGAGATGACACTGCTGTGTACTGTGCTGTGTATACATGACATGGTGTAGTAGTGTATATGGAGGAGATGACACTGCTGTGTGTACTGTGCTGTGTATACATGACGTGGTGTAGTAGTGTATATGGAGGAGATGACACTGCTGTGTACTGTGCTGTGTATACATGACATGGTGCAGTAGTGTATATGGAGGAGATGACACTGCTGTGTACTGTGCTGTGTATACATGACATGGTGTAGTAGTATATATGGAGGAGATGACACTGCTGAGGACTGTGCTGTGTATACATGACATGGCGTAGTAGTGTATATGGAGGAGATGACACTGCTGTGTACTGTGCTGTGTATACATGACATGGTGTAGTAGTGTATATGGAAGAGATGACACTGCTGTGTACTGTGCTGTGTATACATGACATGGTGTAGTAGTGTATATGGAGGAGATGACACTGCTGTGTACTGTGCTGTGTATACATGACATGGTGTAGTAGTGTATATGGAGGAGATGACACTGCTGTGTACTGTGCTGTGTATACATGACATGGTGCAGTAGTGTATATGGAGGAGATGACACTGCTGTGTACTGTGCTGTGTATACATGACATGGTGCAGTAGTGTATATGGAGGAGATGACACTGCTGTGTACTGTGCTGTGTATACATGACATGGTGTAGTAGTGTATATGGAGGAGATGACACTGCTGTGTACTGTGCTGTGTATACATGACATGGCATAGTAGTGTATATGGAGGAGATGACACTGCTGTGTACTGTGCTGTGTATACATGACATGGTGTAGTAGTGTATATGGAAGAGATGACACTGCTGTGTACTGTGCTGTGTATACATGACATGGTGTAGTAGTGTATATGGAGGAGATGACACTGCTGTGCGTACTGTGCTGTGTATACATGACGTGGTGTAGTAGTGTATATGGAGGAGATGACACTGCTGTGTACTGTGCTGTGTATACATGACATGGTGCAGTAGTGTATATGGAGGAGATGACACTGCTGTGTACTGTGCTGTGTATACATGACATGGTGTAGTAGTATATATGGAGGAGATGACACTGCTGAGTACTGTGCTGTGTATACATGACATGGCGTAGTAGTGTATATGGAGGAGATGACACTGCTGTGTACTGTGCTGTGTATACATGACATGGTGTAGTAGTGTATATGGAAGAGATGACACTGCTGTGTACTGTGCTGTGTATACATGACATGGTGTAGTAGTGTATATGGAGGAGATGACACTGCTGTGTACTGTGCTGTGTATACATGACATGGTGTAGTAGTGTATATGGAAGAGATGACACTGCTGTGTACTGTGCTGTGTATACATGACATGGTGTAGTAGTGTATATGGAGGAGATGACACTGCTGTGTGTACTGTGCTGTGTATACATGACATGGTGTAGTAGTGTATATGGAGGAGATGACACTGCTGTGTGTACTGTGCTGTGTATACATGACATGGTGTAGTAGTGTATATGGAGGAGATGACACTGCTGTGTACTGTGCTGTGTATACATGACATGGTGCAGTAGTGTATATGGAGGAGATGACACTGCTGTGTACTGTGCTGTGTATACATGACATGGTGTAGTAGTATATATGGAGGAGATGACACTGCTGTGTACTGTGCTGTGTATACATGACATGGTGTAGTAGTGTATATGGAGGAGATGACACTGCTGTGTACTGTGCTGTGTATACATGACATGGTGTAGTAGTGTATATGGAGGAGATGACACTGCTGTGTGTACTGTGCTGTGTATACATGACGTGGTGTAGTAGTATATATGGAGGAGATGACACTGCTGTGTACTGTGCTGTGTATACATGACATGGTGCAGTAGTGTATATGGAGGATATGACACTGCTGTGTACTGTGCTGTGTATACATGACATGGTGTAGTAGTGTATATGGAGGAGATGACACTGCTGTGTACTGTGCTGTGTATACATGACATGGCATAGTAGTGTATATGGAGGAGATGACACTGCTGTGTACTGTGCTGTGTATGCATGACATGGCATAGTAGTGTATATGGAAGAGATGACACTGCTGTGTACTGTGCTGTGTATACATGACATGGTGTAGTAGTGTATATGGAGGAGATGACACTGCTGTGTGTACTGTGCTGTGTATACATGACGTGGTGTAGTAGTGTATATGGAGGAGATGACACTGCTGTGTACTGTGCTGTGTATACATGACATGGTGCAGTAGTGTATATGGAGGAGATGACACTGCTGTGTACTGTGCTGTGTATACATGACATGGTGTAGTAGTATATATGGAGGAGATGACACTGCTGAGGACTGTGCTGTGTATACATGACATGGCGTAGTAGTGTATATGGAGGAGATGACACTGCTGTGTACTGTGCTGTGTATACATGACATGGTGTAGTAGTGTATATGGAAGAGATGACACTGCTGTGTACTGTGCTGTGTATACATGACATGGTGTAGTAGTGTATATGGAGGAGATGACACTGCTGTGTACTGTGCTGTGTATACATGACATGGTGTAGTAGTGTATATGGAGGAGATGACACTGCTGTGTGTACTGTGCTGTGTATACATGACATGGTGTAGTAGTGTATATGGAGGAGATGACACTGCTGTGTGTACTGTGCTGTGTATACATGACATGGTGTAGTAGTGTATATGGAGGAGATGACACTGCTGTGTACTGTGCTGTGTATACATGACATGGTGCAGTAGTGTATATGGAGGAGATGACACTGCTGTGTACTGTGCTGTGTATACATGACATGGTGTAGTAGTATATATGGAGGAGATGACACTGCTGTGTACTGTGCTGTGTATACATGACATGGTGTAGTAGTGTATATGGAGGAGATGACACTGCTGTGTACTGTGCTGTGTATACATGACATGGTGTAGTAGTGTATATGGAGGAGATGACACTGCTGTGTGTACTGTGCTGTGTATACATGACGTGGTGTAGTAGTATATATGGAGGAGATGACACTGCTGTGTACTGTGCTGTGTATACATGACATGGTGTAGTAGTATATATGGAGGAGATGACACTGCTGTGTACTGTGCTGTGTATACATGACATGGTGTAGTAGTGTATATGGAGGAGATGACACTGCTGTGTACTGTGCTGTGTATACATGACATGGTGTAGTAGTTTATATGGAGGAGATGACACTGCTGTGTACTGTGCTGTGTATACATGACATGGTGTAGTAGTGTATATGGAGGAGATGACACTGCTGTGTACTGTGCTGTGTATACATGACATGGTGTAGTAGTGTATATGGAGGAGATGACACTGCTGTGTACTGTACTGTGTATACATGACATGGTGTAGTAGTGTATATGGAGGAGATGACACTGCTGTGTACTGTGCTGTGTATACATGACATGGTGTAGTAGTGTATATGGAGGAGATGACACTGCTGTGTACTGTGCTGTGTATACGGTTTGGTGTAGTAGTGTATATGGAGGGGATGACACTGCTGTGTACTGTGCTGTGTATACATGACATGGTGTAGTAGTGTATATGGAGGAGATGACACTGCTGTGTATTGTGCTGTGTATACATGACATGGTGTAGTAGTGTATATGGAGGAGATGACACTGCTGTGTACTGTGCTGTGTATACATGACATGGTGTAGTAGTGTATATGGAGGGGATGACACTGCTGTGTACTGTGCTGTGTATACATGACATGGTGTAGTAGTATATATGGAGGAGATGACACTGCTGTGTACTGTGCTGTGTATACATGACATGGTGTAGTAGTATATATGGAGGAGATGGCACTGCTGTGTACTGTGCTGTGTATACATGACATGGTGTAGTAGTATATATGGAGGAGATGACACTGCTGTGCACTGTGCTGTGTATACATGATATGGTGTAGTAGTGTATATGGAGGAGATGATACTGTTGTGCACTGTGCTGTGTGTACATGATATGGTGTAGTAGTGTATATGGAGGAGATGACACTGCTGTGTACTGTGCTGTGTATACATGACATGGTGTAGTAGTGTATATAGAGGAGATGACACTGCTGTGTACTGTGCTGTGTATACTGTGTGGTGTAGTAGTGTATATGGAGGGGATGACACTGCTGTGTACTGTGCTGTGTATACATGACATGGTGTAGTAGTGTATATGGAGGAGATGACACTGCTGTGTACTGTGCTGTGTATACATGACATGGTGTAGTAGTGTATATGGAGGAGATGACACTGCTGTGTACTGTGCTGTGTATACATGACATGGTGTAGTAGTGTATATGGAGGGGATGACACTGCTGTGTACTGTGCTGTGTATACATGACATGGTGTAGTAGTGTATATGGAGGAGATGACACTGCTGTGTACTGTGCTGTGTATACATGACATGGCGTAGTAGTATATATGGAGGAGATGACACTGCTGTTTACTGTGCTGTGTATACATGATATGGTGTAGTAGTGTATATGGAGGAGATGACACTGCTGTGTACTGTGCTGTGTATACATGACATGGTGTAGTAGTGTATATGGAGGAGATGACACTGCTGTGTACTGTGCTGTGTATACAAAACATGGTGTAGTAGTGTATATGGAGGAGATACCACTGCTGTGTGTACTGTGCTGTGTATACATGACATGGTGTAGTAGTGTATATGGAGGAGATGACACTGCTGTGTACTGTGCTGTGTATACATGACATGGTGTAGTAGTGTATATGGAGGAGATGACACTGCTGTGCACTGTGCTGTGTGTACATGATATGGTGTAGTAGTGTATATGGAGGAGATGACACTGCTGTGTACTGTGCTGTGTATACATGACATGGTGTAGTAGTGTATATGGAGGAGATGACACTGCTGTGTACTGTGCTGTGTATACATGACATGTTGTAGTAGTGTATATGGAGGAGATGACACTGCTGTGTACTGTGCTGTGTATACATGACATGGTGTAGTAGTGTATATGGAGGAGATGACACTGCTGTGTACTGTGCCATGTATACATGACATCGTGTAGTAGTGGATATGGAGGAGATGACACTGCTGTGTACTGTGCTGTGTATACATGACATGGTGTAGTAGTGTATATGGAGGAGATGACACTGCTGTGTACTGTGCTGTATATACATGACATGGTGTAGTAGTGTATATGGAGGAGATGACACTGCTGTGTACTGTGCTGTGTATACATGACATGGTGTAGTAGTGTATATGGAGGAGATGACACTGCTGTGTACTGTGCTGTATATACATGACATGGTGTAGTAGTGTATATGGAGGAGATGACACTGCTGTGTACTGTGCTGTGTATACATGACATGGTGTAGTAGTATATATGGAGGAGATGACACTGCTGTGTACTGTGCTGTGTATACATGACATGGTGTAGTAGTATATATGGAGGAGATGATACTGCTATGTACTGTGCTGTGTATACAAGACATGGTGTAGTAGTGTATATGGAGGGGATGACACTGCTGTGTACTGTGCTGTGTATACATGACATGGTGTAGTAGTGTATATGGAGGAGATGACACTTCTGTGTACTGTGCTGTGTATACATGACATGGCATAGTAGTGTATATGGAGGAGATGACACTGCTGTGTACTGTGCTGTGTATACATGACATGGTGTAGTAGTATATATGGAGGAGATGACACTGCTGTGTACTGTGCTGTGTATACATGACATGGTGTAGTAGTGTATATGGAGGAGATGACACTGCTGTGTACTGTGCTGTGTATACATGACATGGTGTAGTAGTTTATATGGAGGAGATGACACTGCTGTGTACTGTGCTGTGTATACATGACATGGTGTAGTAGTGTATATGGAGGAGATGACACTGCTGTGTACTGTGCTGTGTATACATGACATGGTGTAGTAGTGTATATGGAGGAGATGACACTGCTGTGTACTGTACTGTGTATACATGACATGGTGTAGTAGTGTATATGGAGGAGATGACACTGCTGTGTACTGTGCTGTGTATACATGACATGGTGTAGTAGTGTATATGGAGGAGATGACACTGCTGTGTACTGTGCTGTGTATACTGTTTGGTGTAGTAGTGTATATGGAGGGGATGACACTGCTGTGTACTGTGCTGTGTATACATGACATGTTGTAGTAGTGTATATGGAGGAGATGACACTGCTGTGTATTGTGCTGTGTATACATGACATGGTGTAGTAGTGTATATGGAGGAGATGACACTGCTGTGTACTGTGCTGTGTATACATGACATGGTGTAGTAGTGTATATGGAGGGGATGACACTGCTGTGTACTGTGCTGTGTATGCATGACATGGTGTAGTAGTATATATGGAGGAGATGACACTGCTGTGTACTGTGCTGTGTATACATGACATGGTGTAGTAGTATATATGGAGGAGATGGCACTGCTGTGTACTGTGCTGTGTATACATGACATGGTGTAGTAGTATATATGGAGGAGATGACACTGCTGTGCACTGTGCTGTGTATACATGATATGGTGTAGTAGTGTATATGGAGGAGATGATACTGTTGTGCACTGTGCTGTGTGTACATGATATGGTGTAGTAGTGTATATGGAGGAGATGACACTGCTGTGTACTGTGCTGTGTATACATGACATGGTGTAGTAGTTTATATAGAGGAGATGACACTGCTGTGTACTGTGCTGTGTATACTGTGTGGTGTAGTAGTGTATATGGAGGGGATGACACTGCTGTGTACTGTGCTGTGTATACATGACATGGTGTAGTAGTGTATATGGAGGAGATGACACTGCTGTGTACTGTGCTGTGTATACATGACATGGTGTAGTAGTGTATATGGAGGAGATGACACTGCTGTGTACTGTGCTGTGTATACATGACATGGTGTAGTAGTGTATATGGAGGGGATGACACTGCTGTGTACTGTGCTGTGTATACATGACATGGTGTAGTAGTGTATATGGAGGAGATGACA
The DNA here is from genome assembly GCF_031893055.1 of Leptodactylus fuscus. Taxonomy (NCBI): domain Eukaryota; kingdom Metazoa; phylum Chordata; class Amphibia; order Anura; family Leptodactylidae; genus Leptodactylus; species Leptodactylus fuscus. The sequence goes on from NC_134275.1 coordinate 82,201,701, forward strand.
CTGCTGTGTACTGTGCTGTGTATACATGACATGGCGTAGTAGTATATATGGAGGAGATGACACTGCTGTTTACTGTGCTGTGTATACATGATATGGTGTAGTAGTGTATATGGAGGAGATGACACTGCTGTGTACTGTGCTGTGTATACATGACATGGTGTAGTAGTGTATATGGAGGAGATGACACTGCTGTGTACTGTGCTGTGTATACAAAACATGGTGTAGTAGTGTATATGGAGGAGATACCACTGCTGTGTGTACTGTGCTGTGTATACATGACATGGTGTAGTAGTGTATATGGAGGAGATGACACTGCTGTGTACTGTGCTGTGTATACATGACATGGTGTAGTAGTGTATATGGAGGAGATGACACTGCTGTGCACTGTGCTGTGTGTACATGATATGGTGTAGTAGTGTATATGGAGGAGATGACACTGCTGTGTACTGTGCTGTGTATACATGACATGGTGTAGTAGTGTATATGGAGGAGATGACACTGCTGTGTACTGTGCTGTGTATACATGACATGTTGTAGTAGTGTATATGGAGGAGATGACACTGCTGTGTACTGTGCTGTGTATACATGACATGGTGTAGTAGTGTATATGGAGGAGATGACACTGCTGTGTACTGTGCCGTGTATACATGACATCGTGTAGTAGTGTATATGGAGGAGATGACACTGCTGTGTACTGTGCTGTGTATACATGACATGGTGTAGTAGTGTATATGGAGGAGATGACACTGCTGTGTACTGTGCTGTATATACATGACATGGTGTAGTAGTGTATATGGAGGAGATGACACTGCTGTGTACTGTGCTGTGTATACATGACATGGTGTAGTAGTGTATATGGAGGAGATGACACTGCTGTGTACTGTGCTGTATATACATGACATGGTGTAGTAGTATATATGGAGGAGATGACACTGCTGTGTACTGTGCTGTGTATACATGACATGGTGTAGTAGTATATGGAGGAGATGACACTGCTATGTACTGTGCTGTGTATACATGACATGGTGTAGTAGTGTATATGGAGGGGATGACACTGCTGTGTACTGTGCTGTGTATACATGACATGGTGTAGTAGTGTATATGGAGGAGATGACACTTCTGTGTACTGTGCTGTGTATACATGACATGGCATAGTAGTGTATATGGAGGAGATGACACTGCTGTGTACTGTGCTGTGTATACATGACATGGTGTAGTAGTATATATGGAGGAGATGACACTGCTGTGTACTGTGCTGTGTATACATGACATGGTGTAGTAGTGTATATGGAGGAGATGACACTGCTGTGTACTGTGCTGTGTATACATGACATGGTGTAGTAGTGTATATGGAGGAGATGACACTGCTGTGTACTGTGCTGTGTATACATGACATGGTGTAGTAGTGTATATGGAGGAGATGACACTGCTGTGTACTGTGCTGTGTATACATGACATGGTGCAGTAGTGTATATGGAGGAGATGACACTGCTGTGTACTGTGCTGTGTATACATGACATGGTGTAGTAGTATATATGGAGGAGATGACACTGCTGTGTACTGTGCTGTGTATACATGACATGGTGTAGTAGTGTATATGGAGGAGATGACACTGCTGTGTACTGTGCTGTGTATACATGACATGGTGTAGTAGTGTATATGGAGGAGATGACACTGCTGTGTGTACTGTGCTGTGTATACATGACGTGGTGTAGTAGTATATATGGAGGAGATGACACTGCTGTGTACTGTGCTGTGTATACATGACATGGTGTAGTAGTATATATGGAGGAGATGACACTGCTGTGTACTGTGCTGTGTATACATGACATGGTGTAGTAGTGTATATGGAGGAGATGACACTGCTGTGTACTGTGCTGTGTATACATGACATGGTGTAGTAGTTTATATGGAGGAGATGACACTGCTGTGTACTGTGCTGTGTATACATGACATGGTGTAGTAGTGTATATGGAGGAGATGACACTGCTGTGTACTGTGCTGTGTATACATGACATGGTGTAGTAGTGTATATGGAGGAGATGACACTGCTGTGTACTGTACTGTGTATACATGACATGGTGTAGTAGTGTATATGGAGGAGATGACACTGCTGTGTACTGTGCTGTGTATACATGACATGGTGTAGTAGTGTATATGGAGGAGATGACACTGCTGTGTACTGTGCTGTGTATACTGTTTGGTGTAGTAGTGTATATGGAGGGGATGACACTGCTGTGTACTGTGCTGTGTATACATGACATGGTGTAGTAGTGTATATGGAGGAGATGACACTGCTGTGTATTGTGCTGTGTATACATGACATGGTGTAGTAGTGTATATGGAGGAGATGACACTGCTGTGTACTGTGCTGTGTATACATGACATGGTGTAGTAGTGTATATGGAGGGGATGACACTGCTGTGTACTGTGCTGTGTATACATGACATGGTGTAGTAGTATATATGGAGGAGATGACACTGCTGTGTACTGTGCTGTGTATACATGACATGGTGTAGTAGTATATATGGAGGAGATGGCACTGCTGTGTACTGTGCTGTGTATACATGACATGGTGTAGTAGTATATATGGAGGAGATGACACTGCTGTGCACTGTGCTGTGTATACATGATATGGTGTAGTAGTGTATATGGAGGAGATGATACTGTTGTGCACTGTGCTGTGTGTACATGATATGGTGTAGTAGTGTATATGGAGGAGATGACACTGCTGTGTACTGTGCTGTGTATACATGACATGGTGTAGTAGTGTATATAGAGGAGATGACACTGCTGTGTACTGTGCTGTGTATACTGTGTGGTGTAGTAGTGTATATGGAGGGGATGACACTGCTGTGTACTGTGCTGTGTATACATGACATGGTGTAGTAGTGTATATGGAGGAGATGACACTGCTGTGTACTGTGCTGTGTATACATGACATGGTGTAGTAGTGTATATGGAGGAGATGACACTGCTGTGTACTGTGCTGTGTATACATGACATGGTGTAGTAGTGTATATGGAGGGGATGACACTGCTGTGTACTGTGCTGTGTATACATGACATGGTGTAGTAGTATATATGGAGGAGATGACACTGCTGTGTACTGTGCTGTGTATACATGACATGGTGTAGTAGTGTATATGGAGGAGATGACACTGCTGTGTACTGTGCTGTGTATACATGACATGGTGTAGTAGTGTATATGGAGGAGATGACACTGCTGTGTGTACTGTGCTGTGTATACATGACGTGGTGTAGTAGTATATATGGAGGAGATGACACTGCTGTGTACTGTGCTGTGTATACATGACATGGTGTAGTAGTATATATGGAGGAGATGACACTGCTGTGTACTGTGCTGTGTATACATGACATGGTGTAGTAGTGTATATGGAGGAGATGACACTGCTGTGTACTGTGCTGTGTATACATGACATGGTGTAGTAGTTTAAATGGAGGAGATGACACTGCTGTGTACTGTGCTGTGTATACATGACATGGTGTAGTAGTGTATATGGAGGAGATGACACTGCTGTGTACTGTGCTGTGTATACATGACATGGTGTAGTAGTGTATATGGAGGAGATGACACTGCTGTGTACTGTACTGTGTATACATGACATGGTGTAGTAGTGTATATGGAGGAGATGACACTGCTGTGTACTGTGCTGTGTATACATGACATGGTGTAGTAGTGTATATGGAGGAGATGACACTGCTGTGTATTGTGCTGTGTATACATGACATGGTGTAGTAGTGTATATGGAGGAGATGACACTGCTGTGTACTGTGCTGTGTATACATGACATGGTGTAGTAGTGTATATGGAGGGGATGACACTGCTGTGTACTGTGCTGTGTATACATGACATGGTGTAGTAGTATATATGGAGGAGATGACACTGCTGTGTACTGTGCTGTGTATACATGACATGGTGTAGTAGTATATATGGAGGAGATGGCACTGCTGTGTACTGTGCTGTGTATACATGACATGGTGTAGTAGTATATATGGAGGAGATGACACTGCTGTGCACTGTGCTGTGTATACATGATATGGTGTAGTAGTGTATATGGAGGAGATGATACTGTTGTGCACTGTGCTGTGTGTACATGATATGGTGTAGTAGTGTATATGGAGGAGATGACACTGCTGTGTACTGTGCTGTGTATACATGACATGGTGTAGTAGTGTATATAGAGGAGATGACACTGCTGTGTACTGTGCTGTGTATACTGTGTGGTGTAGTAGTGTATATGGAGGGGATGACACTGCTGTGTACTGTGCTGTGTATACATGACATGGTGTAGTAGTGTATATGGAGGAGATGACACTGCTGTGTACTGTGCTGTGTATACATGACATGGTGTAGTAGTGTATATGGAGGAGATGACACTGCTGTGTACTGTGCTGTGTATACATGACATGGTGTAGTAGTGTATATGGAGGGGATGACACTGCTGTGTACTGTGCTGTGTATACATGACATGGTGTAGTAGTATATATGGAGGAGATGACACTGCTGTGTACTGTGCTGTGTATACATGACATGGTGTAGTAGTGTATATGGAGGAGATGACACTGCTGTGTACTGTGCTGTGTATACATGACATGGTGTAGTAGTGTATATGGAGGAGATGACACTGCTGTGTGTACTGTGCTGTGTATACATGACGTGGTGTAGTAGTATATATGGAGGAGATGACACTGCTGTGTACTGTGCTGTGTATACATGACATGGTGTAGTAGTATATATGGAGGAGATGACACTGCTGTGTACTGTGCTGTGTATACATGACATGGTGTAGTAGTGTATATGGAGGAGATGACACTGCTGTGTACTGTGCTGTGTATACATGACATGGTGTAGTAGTTTAAATGGAGGAGATGACACTGCTGTGTACTGTGCTGTGTATACATGACATGGTGTAGTAGTGTATATGGAGGAGATGACACTGCTGTGTACTGTGCTGTGTATACATGACATGGTGTAGTAGTGTATATGGAGGAGATGACACTGCTGTGTACTGTACTGTGTATACATGACATGGTGTAGTAGTGTATATGGAGGAGATGACACTGCTGTGTACTGTGCTGTGTATACATGACATGGTGTAGTAGTGTATATGGAGGAGATGACACTGCTGTGTATTGTGCTGTGTATACATGACATGGTGTAGTAGTGTATATGGAGGAGATGACACTGCTGTGTACTGTGCTGTGTATACATGACATGGTGTAGTAGTGTATATGGAGGAGATGACACTGCTGTGTACTGTGCTGTGTATACATGACATGGTGTAGTAGTGTATATGGAGGAGATGACACTGCTGTGTACTGTACTGTGTATACATGACATGGTGTAGTAGTGTATATGGAGGAGATGACACTGCTGTGTACTGTGCTGTGTATACATGACATGTTGTAGTAGTGTATATGGAGGAGATGACACTGCTGTGTACTGTGCTGTGTATACATGACATGGTGTAGTAGTGTATATGGAGGAGATGACACTGCTGTGTACTGTGCCGTGTATACATGACATCGTGTAGTAGTGTATATGGAGGAGATGACACTGCTGTGTACTGTGCTGTGTATACATGACATGGTGTAGTAGTATATATGGAGGAGATGACACTGCTGTGTACTGTGCTGTGTATACATGACATGGTGTAGTAGTGTATATGGAGGGGATGACACTGCTGTGTACTGTGCTGTGTATACATGACATGGTGTAGTAGTATATATGGAGGAGATGACACTGCTGTGTACTGTGCTGTGTATACATGACATGGTGTAGTAGTGTATATGGAGGAGATGACACTGCTGTGTACTGTGCTGTGTATACATGACATGGTGTAGTAGTGTATATGGAGGAGATGACACTGCTGTGTGTACTGTGCTGTGTATACATGACGTGGTGTAGTAGTATATATGGAGGAGATGACACTGCTGTGTACTGTGCTGTGTATACATGACATGGTGTAGTAGTATATATGGAGGAGATGACACTGCTGTGTACTGTGCTGTGTATACATGACATGGTGTAGTAGTGTATATGGAGGAGATGACACTGCTGTGTACTGTGCTGTGTATACATGACATGGTGTAGTAGTTTAAATGGAGGAGATGACACTGCTGTGTACTGTGCTGTGTATACATGACATGGTGTAGTAGTGTATATGGAGGAGATGACACTGCTGTGTACTGTGCTGTGTATACATGACATGGTGTAGTAGTGTATATGGAGGAGATGACACTGCTGTGTACTGTACTGTGTATACATGACATGGTGTAGTAGTGTATATGGAGGAGATGACACTGCTGTGTACTGTGCTGTGTATACATGACATGGTGTAGTAGTGTATATGGAGGAGATGACACTGCTGTGTATTGTGCTGTGTATACATGACATGGTGTAGTAGTGTATATGGAGGAGATGACACTGCTGTGTACTGTGCTGTGTATACATGACATGGTGTAGTAGTGTATATGGAGGAGATGACACTGCTGTGTACTGTGCTGTGTATACATGACATGGTGTAGTAGTGTATATGGAGGAGATGACACTGCTGTGTACTGTACTGTGTATACATGACATGGTGTAGTAGTGTATATGGAGGAGATGACACTGCTGTGTACTGTGCTGTGTATACATGACATGTTGTAGTAGTGTATATGGAGGAGATGACACTGCTGTGTACTGTGCTGTGTATACATGACATGGTGTAGTAGTGTATATGGAGGAGATGACACTGCTGTGTACTGTGCCGTGTATACATGACATCGTGTAGTAGTGTATATGGAGGAGATGACACTGCTGTGTACTGTGCTGTGTATACATGACATGGTGTAGTAGTATATATGGAGGAGATGACACTGCTGTGTACTGTGCTGTGTATACATGACATGGTGTAGTAGTGTATATGGAGGAGATGACACTGCTGTGTACTGTGCTGTGTATACATGACATGGTGTAGTAGTGTATATGGAGGAGATGACACTGCTGTGTGTACTGTGCTGTGTATACATGACGTGGTGTAGTAGTATATATGGAGGAGATGACACTGCTGTGTACTGTGCTGTGTATACATGACATGGTGTAGTAGTATATATGGAGGAGATGACACTGCTGTGTACTGTGCTGTGTATACATGACATGGTGTAGTAGTGTATATGGAGGAGATGACACTGCTGTGTACTGTGCTGTGTATACATGACATGGTGTAGTAGTTTAAATGGAGGAGATGACACTGCTGTGTACTGTGCTGTGTATACATGACATGGTGTAGTAGTGTATATGGAGGAGATGACACTGCTGTGTACTGTGCTGTGTATACATGACATGGTGTAGTAGTGTATATGGAGGAGATGACACTGCTGTGTACTGTACTGTGTATACATGACATGGTGTAGTAGTGTATATGGAGGAGATGACACTGCTGTGTACTGTGCTGTGTATACATGACATGGTGTAGTAGTGTATATGGAGGAGATGACACTGCTGTGTATTGTGCTGTGTATACATGACATGGTGTAGTAGTGTATATGGAGGAGATGACACTGCTGTGTACTGTGCTGTGTATACATGACATGGTGTAGTAGTGTATATGGAGGGGATGACACTGCTGTGTACTGTGCTGTGTATACATGACATGGTGTAGTAGTATATATGGAGGAGATGACACTGCTGTGTACTGTGCTGTGTATACATGACATGGTGTAGTAGTATATATGGAGGAGATGGCACAGCTGTGTACTGTGCTGTGTATACATGACATGGTGTAGTAGTATATATGGAGGAGATGACACTGCTGTGCACTGTGCTGTGTATACATGATATGGTGTAGTAGTGTATATGGAGGAGATGATACTGTTGTGCACTGTGCTGTGTGTACATGATATGGTGTAGTAGTGTATATGGAGGAGATGACACTGCTGTGTACTGTGCTGTGTATACATGACATGGTGTAGTAGTGTATATAGAGGAGATGACACTGCTGTGTACTGTGCTGTGTATACTGTGTGGTGTAGTAGTGTATATGGAGGGGATGACACTGCTGTGTACTGTGCTGTGTATACATGACATGGTGTAGTAGTGTATATGGAGGAGATGACACTGCTGTGTACTGTGCTGTGTATACATGACATGGTGTAGTAGTGTATATGGAGGAGATGACACTGCTGTGTACTGTGCTGTGTATACATGACATGGTGTAGTAGTGTATATGGAGGAGATGACACTGCTGTGTACTGTGCTGTGTATACATGACATGGTGTAGTAGTATATATGGAGGAGATGACACTGCTGTTTACTGTGCTGTGTATACATGATATGGTGTAGTAGTGTATATGGAGGAGATGACACTGCTGTGTACTGTGCTGTGTATACATGACATGGTGTAGTAGTGTATATGGAGGAGATGACACTGCTGTGTACTGTGCTGTGTATACAAAACATGGTGTAGTAGTGTATATGGAGGAGATACCACTGCTGTGTGTACTGTGCTGTGTATACATGACATGGTGTAGTAGTGTATATGGAGGAGATGACACTGCTGTGTACTGTGCTGTGTATACATGACATGGTGTAGTAGTGTATATGGAGGAGATGACACTGCTGTGCACTGTGCTGTGTGTACATGATATGGTGTAGTAGTGTATATGGAGGAGATGACACTGCTGTGTACTGTGCTGTGTATACATGACATGGTGTAGTAGTGTATATGGAGGAGATGACACTGCTGTGTACTGTGCTGTGTATACATGACATGGTGTAGTAGTGTATATGGAGGAGATGACACTGCTGTGTACTGTGCTGTGTATACATGACATGGTGTAGTAGTGTATATGGAGGAGATGACACTGCTGTGTACTGTGCCGTGTATACATGACATCGTGTAGTAGTGTATATGGAGGAGATGACACTGCTGTGTACTGTGCTGTGTATACATGACATGGTGTAGTAGTGTATATGGAGGAGATGACACTGCTGTTTACTGTGCTGTATATACATGACATGGTGTAGTAGTGTATATGGAGGAGATGACACTGCTGTGTACTGTGCTGTGTATACATGACATGGTGTAGTAGTGTATATGGAGGAGATGACACTGCTGTGTACTGTGCTGTATATACATGACATGGTGTAGTAGTGTATATGGAGGAGATGACACTGCTGTGTACTGTGCTGTGTATACATGACTTGGTGTAGTAGTATATATGGAGGAGATGACACTGCTGTGTACTGTGCTGTGTATACATGACATGGTGTAGTAGTATATATGGAGGAGATGACACTGCTATGTACTGTGCGGTGTATACATGACATGGTGTAGTAGTGTATATGGAGGGGATGACACTGCTGTGTACTGTGCTGTGTATACATGACATGGTGTAGTAGTGTATATGGAGGAGATGACACTGCTGTGTACTGTGCTGTGTATACATGACATGGTGTAGTAGTGTATATGGAGGAGATGACACTTCTGTGTACTGTGCTGTGTATACATGACATGGCATAGTAGTGTATATGGAGGAGATGACACTGCTGTGTACTGTGCTGTGTATACATGACATGGTGTAGTAGTATATATGGAGGAGATGACACTGCTGTGTACTGTGCTGTGTATACATGACATGGTGTAGTAGTATATATGGAGGAGATGACAGTGCTGTGTACTGTGCTGTGTATACATGACATGGTGTAGTAGTGTATATGGAGGAGATGACACTGCTGTGTACTGTGCTGTGTATACATGACATGGTGTAGTAGTGTATATGGAGGAGATGACACTGCTGTGTACTGTGCTGTGTATACATGACATGGTGTAGTAGTGTATATGGAGGAGATGACACTTCTGTGTACTGTGCTGTGTATACATGACATGGCATAGTAGTGTATATGGAGGAGATGACACTGCTGTGTACTGTGCTGTGTATACATGACATGGTGTAGTAGTATATATGGAGGAGATGACACTGCCGTGTACTGTGCTGTGTATACATGACATGGTGTAGTAGTATATATGGAGGAGATGACACTGCTGTGTACTGTGCTGTATATACATGACATGGTGTAGTAGTGTATATGGAGGAGATGACACTGCTGTGTACTGTGCTGTGTATACATGACATGGTGTAGTAGTGTATATGGAGGAGATGACACTGCTGTGTACTGTGCTGTGTATACATGACATGGTGTAGTAGTGTATATGGAGGAGATGACACTTCTGTGTACTGTGCTGTGTATACATGACATGGCATAGTAGTGTATATGGAGGAGATGACACTGCTGTGTACTGTGCTGTGTATACATGACATGGTGTAGTAGTATATATGGAGGAGATGACACTGCTGTGTACTGTGCTGTGTATACATGACATGGTGTAGTAGTATATATGGAGGAGATGGCACTGCTGTGTACTGTGCTGTGTATACATGACATGGTGCAGTAGTATATATGGAGGAGATGACACTGCTGTGCACTGTGCTGTGTATACATGATATGGTGTAGTAGTGTATATGGAGGAGATGATACTGTTGTGCACTGTGCTGTGTGTACATGATATGGTGTAGTAGTGTATATGGAGGAGATGACACTGCTGTGTACTGTGCTGTGTATACATGACATGGTGTAGTAGTGTATATAGAGGAGATGACACTGCTGTGTACTGTGCTGTGTATACTGTGTGGTGTAGTAGTGTATATGGAGGAGATGACACTGCTGTGTACTGTGCTGTGTATACATGACATGGTGTAGTAGTGTATATGGAGGAGATGACACTGCTGTGTACTGTGCTGTGTATACATGACATGGTGTAGTAGTGTATATGGAGGGGATGACACTGCTGTGTACTGTGCTGTGTATACATGACATGGTGTAGTAGTGTATATGGAGGAGATGACACTGCTGTGTACTGTGCTGTGTATACATGACATGGTGTAGTAGTGTATATGGAGGAGATGACACTGCTGTGTGTACTGTGCTGTGTATACATGACGTGGTGTAGTAGTATATATGGAGGAGATGACACTGCTGTGTACTGTGCTGTGTATACATGACATGGTGTAGTAGTATATATGGAGGAGATGACACTGCTGTGTACTGTGCTGTGTATACATGACATGGTGTAGTAGTGTATATGGAGGAGATGACACTGCTGTGTACTGTGCTGTGCATACATGACATGGTGTAGTAGTTTATATGGAGGAGATTACACTGCTGTGTACTGTGCTGTGTATACATGACATGGTGTAGTAGTGTATATGGAGGAGATGACACTGCTGTGTACTGTGCTGTGTATACATGACATGGTGTAGTAGTGTATATGGAGGAGATGACACTGCTGTGTACTGTACTGTGTATACATGACATGGTGTAGTAGTGTATATGGAGGAGATGACACTGCTGTGTACTGTGCTGTGTATACATGATATGGTGTAGTAGTGTATATGGAGGAGATGACACTGCTGTGTACTGTGCTGTGTATACTGTTTGGTGTAGTAGTGTATATGGAGGGGATGACACTGCTGTGTACTGTGCTGTGTATACATGACATGGTGTAGTAGTGTATATGGAGGAGATGACACTGCTGTGTATTGTGCTGTGTATACATGACATGGTGTAGTAGTGTATATGGAGGAGATGACACTGCTGTGTACTGTGCTGTGTATACATGACATGGTGTAGTAGTGTATATGGAGGGGATGACACTGCTGTGTACTGTGCTGTGTATACATGACATGGTGTAGTAGTATATATGGAGGAGATGACACTGCTGTGTACTGTGCTGTGTATACATGACATGGTGTAGTAGTATATATGGAGGAGATGGCACTGCTGTGTACTGTGCTGTGTATACATGACATGGTGTAGTAGTATATATGGAGGAGATGACACTGCTGTGCACTGTGCTGTGTATACATGATATGGTGTAGTAGTGTATATGGAGGAGATGATACTGTTGTGCACTGTGCTGTGTGTACATGATATGGTGTAGTAGTGTATATGGAGGAGATGACACTGCTGTGTACTGTGCTGTGTATACTGTGTGGTGTAGTAGTGTATATGGAGGGGATGACACTGCTGTGTACTGTGCTGTGTATACATGACATGGTGTAGTAGTGTATATGGAGGAGATGACACTGCTGTGTACTGTGCTGTGTATACATGACATGGTGTAGTAGTGTATATGGAGGAGATGACACTGCTGTGTACTGTGCTGTGTATACATGACATGGTGTAGTAGTGTATATGGAGGGGATGACACTGCTTTGTACTGTGCTGTGTATACATGACATGGTGTAGTAGTGTATATGGAGGAGATGACACTGCTGTGTACTGTGCTGTGTATACATGACATGGTGTAGTAGTATATATGGAGGAGATGACACTGCTGTTTACTGTGCTGTGTATACATGATATGGTGTAGTAGTGTATATGGAGGAGATGACACTGCTGTGTACTGTGCTGTGTATACATGACATGGTGTAGTAGTGTATATGGAGGAGATGAAACTGCTGTGTACTGTGCTGTGTATACTGTTTGGTGTAGTAGTGTATATGGAGGGGATGACACTGCTGTGTACTGTGCTGTGTATACATGACATGGTGTAGTAGTGTATATGGAGGAGATGACACTGCTGTGTATTGTGCTGTGTATACATGACATGGTGTAGTAGTGTATATGGAGGAGATGACACTGCTGTGTACTGTGCTGTGTATACATGACATGGTGTAGTAGTGTATATGGAGGGGATGACACTGCTGTGTACTGTGCTGTGTATACATGACATGGTGTAGTAGTATATATGGAGGAGATGACACTGCTGTGTACTGTGCTGTGTATACATGACATGGTGTAGTAGTATATATGGAGGAGATGGCACTGCTGTGTACTGTGCTGTGTATACATGACATGGTGTAGTAGTATATATGGAGGAGATGACACTGCTGTGCACTGTGCTGTGTATACATGATATGGTGTAGTAGTGTATATGGAGGAGATGATACTGTTGTGCACTGTGCTGTGTGTACATGATATGGTGTAGTAGTGTATATGGAGGAGATGACACTGCTGTGTACTGTGCTGTGTATACATGACATGGTGTAGTAGTGTATATAGAGGAGATGACACTGCTGTGTACTGTGCTGTGTATACTGTGTGGTGTAGTAGTGTATATGGAGGGGATGACACTGCTGTGTACTGTGCTGTGTATACATGACATGGTGTAGTAGTGTATATGGAGGAGATGACACTGCTGTGTACTGTGCTGTGTATACATGACATGGTGTAGTAGTGTATATGGAGGAGATGACACTGCTGTGTACTGTGCTGTGTATACATGACATGGTGTAGTAGTGTATATGGAGGGGATGACACTGCTGTGTACTGTGCTGTGTATACATGACATGGTGTAGTAGTGTATATGGAGGAGATGACACTGCTGTGTACTGTGCTGTGTATACATGACATGGTGTAGTAGTATATATGGAGGAGATGACACTGCTGTTTACTGTGCTGTGTATACATGATATGGTGTAGTAGTGTATATGGAGGAGATGACACTGCTGTGTACTGTGCTGTGTATACATGACATGGTGTAGTAGTGTATATGGAGGAGATGACACTGCTGTGTACTGTGCTGTGTATACAAAACATGGTGTAGTAGTGTATATGGAGGAGATACCACTGCTGTGTGTACTGTGCTGTGTATACATGACATGGTGTAGTAGTGTATATGGAGGAGATGACACTGCTGTGTACTGTGCTGTGTATACATGACATGGTGTAGTAGTGTATATGGAGGAGATGACACTGCTGTGCACTGTGCTGTGTGTACATGATATGGTGTAGTAGTGTATATGGAGGAGATGACACTGCTGTGTACTGTGCTGTGTATACATGACATGGTGTAGTAGTGTATATGGAGGAGATGACACTGCTGTGTACTGTGCTGTATATACATGACATGGTGTAGTAGTGTATATGGAGGAGATGACACTGCTGTGTACTGTGCTGTGTATACATGACATGGTGTAGTAGTGTATATGGAGGAGATGACACTGCTGTGTACTGTGCTGTATATACATGACATGGTGTAGTAGTGTATATGGAGGAGATGACACTGCTGTGTACTGTGCTGTGTATACATGACATGGTGTAGTAGTATATATGGAGGAGATGACACTGCTGTGTACTGTGCTGTGTATACATGACATGGTGTAGTAGTATATATGGAGGAGATGACACTGCTATGTACTGTGCTGTGTATACATGACATGGTGTAGTAGTGTATATGGAGGGGATGACACTGCTGTGTACTGTGCTGTGTATACATGACATGGTGTAGTAGTGTATATGGAGGAGATGACACTGCTGTGTACTGTGCTGTATATACATGACATGGTGTAGTAGTGTATATGGAGGGGATGACACTGCTGTGTACTGTGCTGTGTATACATGACATGGTGTAGTAGTGTATATGGAGGAGATGACACTTCTGTGTACTGTGCTGTGTATACATGACATGGCATAGTAGTGTATATGGAGGAGATGACACTGCTGTGTACTGTGCTGTGTATACATGACATGGTGTAGTAGTATATATGGAGGAGATGACACTGCTGTGTACTGTGCTGTGTATACATGACATGGTGTAGTAGTATATATGGAGGAGATGACAGTGCTGTGTACTGTGCTGTGTATACATGACATGGTGTAGTAGTGTATATGGAGGAGATGACACTGCTGTGTACTGTGCTGTGTATACATGACATGGTGTAGTAGTGTATATGGAGGAGATGACACTGCTGTGTACTGTGCTGTGTATACATGACATGGTGTAGTAGTGTATATGGAGGAGATGACACTTCTGTGTACTGTGCTGTGTATACATGACATGGCATAGTAGTGTATATGGAGGAGATGACACTGCTGTGTACTGTGCTGTGTATACATGACATGGTGTAGTAGTATATATGGAGGAGATGACACTGCCGTTTACTGTGCTGTGTATACATGACATGGTGTAGTAGTATATATGGAGGAGATGACACTGCTGTGTACTGTGCTGTATATACATGACATGGTGTAGTAGTGTATATGGAGGAGATGACACTGCTGTGTACTGTGCTGTGTATACATGACATGGTGTAGTAGTGTATATGGAGGAGATGACACTGCTGTGTACTGTGCTGTGTATACATGACATGGTGTAGTAGTGTATATGGAGGAGATGACACTTCTGTGTACTGTGCTGTGTATACATGACATGGCATAGTAGTGTATATGGAGGAGATGACACTGCTGTGTACTGTGCTGTGTATACATGACATGGTGTAGTAGTATATATGGAGGAGATGACACTGCTGTGTACTGTGCTGTGTATACATGACATGGTGTAGTAGTGTATATGGAGGAGATGACACTGCTGTGTACTGTGCTGTGTATACATGACATGGTGTAGTAGTGTATATGGAGGAGATGACACTGCTGTGTACTGTGCTGTGTATACATGACATGGTGTAGTAGTATATATGGAGGAGATGACAGTGCTGTGTACTGTGCTGTGTATACATGACATGGTGTAGTAGTGTATATGGAGGAGATGACACTGCTGTGTACTGTGCTGTGTATACATGACATGGTGTAGTAGTGTATATGGAGGAGATGACACTTCTGTGTACTGTGCTGTGTATACATGACATGGCATAGTAGTGTATATGGAGGAGATGACACTGCTGTGTACTGTGCTGTGTATACATGACATGGTGTAGTAGTATATATGGAGGAGATGACACTGCCGTGTACTGTGCTGTGTATACATGACATGGTGTAGTAGTATATATGGAGGAGATGACACTGCTGTGTACTGTGCTGTATATACATGACATGGTGTAGTAGTGTATATGGAGGAGATGACACTGCTGTGTACTGTGCTGTGTATACATGACATGGTGTAGTAGTGTATATGGAGGAGATGACACTGCTGTGTACTGTGCTGTGTATACATGACATGGTGTAGTAGTGTATATGGAGGAGATGACACTTCTGTGTACTGTGCTGTGTATACATGACATGGCATAGTAGTGTATATGGAGGAGATGACACTGCTGTGTACTGTGCTGTGTATACATGACATGGTGTAGTAGTATATATGGAGGAGATGACACTGCTGTGTACTGTGCTGTGTATACATGACATGGTGTAGTAGTGTATATGGAGGAGATGACACTGCTGTGTACTGTGCTGTGTATACATGACATGGTGTAGTAGTGTATATGGAGGAGATGACACTGCTGTGTACTGTGCTGTGTATACATGACATGGTGTAGTAGTGTATATGGAGGAGATGACACTGCTGTGTACTGTGCTGTGTATACATGACATGGTGTAGTAGTGTATATGGAGGAGATGACACTGCTGTGTACTGTGCTGTGTATACATGACATGGTGTAGTAGTGTATATGGAGGAGATGACACTTCTGTGTACTGTGCTGTGTATACATGACATGGTGTAGTAGTGTATATGGAGGAGATGACACTGCTGTGTACTGTGCTGTGTATACATGACATGGTGTAGTAGTGTATATGGAGGAGATGACACTGCTGTGTACTGTGCTGTGTATACATGACATGGTGTAGTAGTGTATATGGAGGAGATGACACTGCTGTGTACTGTGCTGTGTATACATGACATGGAGTAGTAGTGTATATGGAGGAGATGACACTGCTGTGTACTGTGCTGTGTATACATGACATGGTGTAGTAGTGTATATGGAGGAGATGACACTTCTGTGTACTGTGCTGTGTATACATGACATGGCATAGTAGTGTATATGGAGGAGATGACACTGCTGTGTACTGTGCTGTGTATACATGACATGGTGTAGTAGTATATATGGAGGAGATGACACTGCCGTGTACTGTGCTGTGTATACATGACATGGTGTAGTAGTATATATGGAGGAGATGACACTGCTGTGTACTGTGCTGTATATACATGACATGGTGTAGTAGTGTATATGGAGGAGATGACACTGCTGTGTACTGTGCTGTGTATACATGACATGGTGTAGTAGTGTATATGGAGGAGATGACACTGCTGTGTACTGTGCTGTGTATACATGACATGGTGTAGTAGTGTATATGGAGGAGATGACACTTCTGTGTACTGTGCTGTGTATACATGACATGGCATAGTAGTGTATATGGAGGAGATGACACTGCTGTGTACTGTGCTGTGTATACATGACATGGTGTAGTAGTATATATGGAGGAGATGACACTGCTGTGTACTGTGCTGTGTATACATGACATGGTGTAGTAGTGTATATGGAGGAGATGACACTGCTGTGTACTGTGCTGTGTATACATGACATGGTGTAGTAGTGTATATGGAGGAGATGACACTGCTGTGTACTGTGCTGTGTATACATGACATGGTGTAGTAGTGTATATGGAGGAGATGACACTGCTGTGTACTGTGCTGTGTATACATGACATGGTGTAGTAGTGTATATGGAGGAGATGACACTGCTGTGTACTGTGCTGTGTATACATGACATGGTGTAGTAGTGTATATGGAGGAGATGACACTTCTGTGTACTGTGCTGTGTTGCAATGACATGGTGTAGTAGTGTATATGGAGGAGATGACACTGCTGTGTACTGTGCTGTGTATACATGACATGGTGTAGTAGTGTATACGGAGGAGATGACACTGCTGTGTGTACTGTGCTGTGTATACATGACATGGGGTAGTAGTGTATATGGAGGAGATGACACTGCTGTGTACTGTGCTGTGTATACATGACATGGTGTAGTAGTGTATATGGAGGAGATGACACTGCTGTGTGTATTGTGTTCTGTATATGAATAGATTAGTGTTTGTTGGTGTTTTCTGTTACTCATGGCGTCTTTCCTCCACTAGGTGGCGCTCTAAGATGCTACGTCTGTGATTATGGAACTTGTACTTTTCCTCCTAAAAATGTAACTTGTAAAGAAAATGAAGTTTGTATGACAGAGAAAGCGAATACAGGTAAAGGACTATTCTTCTCTTCATATCTAGTAGTGTTGGAGGACATATACAGCGGCTTGCAGAAGTATTCATACCCATTGAACTTTTTCACATTTTGTCACTTTACAACCACAAACTTCGATTGGATGGAGCGTCTTTGAACTGCAGTTTTTATGTTTTGCCTCAGATGCTCAATGGGATTTAGGTCTGGACTGTGACTGGGCCATTGTAGCACATGAATATTCTTTTATATAGTCCGTTGCACTGGAGCTCGGGCTGTAGGTTTAGGGTCCTTGTCTTGCTGGGAATTGAACCTTGCTTGGTAGGTTTGCAGTTGTAGGATACTTTTTCCATTTTTGCATGCTAGATTGAACAGGGCTCCATGGGATGCTGAAAGCGTGGGATATGTTTTTATAACCTGACCCTGCTTTAAACTTCTCCATATCTTTATCTCTGACCTGTCTGGTGAGTTCCTTGGTCTTCATGATGCTGTTTGGTCACTACTATTCTCTAACAAACCACTGAGGCCTTCACAGCACCGATGTGTTAATACTGAGACTACATTACACACCGCCGGACTCTATTAACTCATTAAGTGACTTCTGAAGGCAATTGTGCGCACTGTATTTTATTTAGGGGTATCGGAGTACAGGGGGCTGAAGACTTCTGCACATCACACTTTTCAGATTTTTTTTTAATGCAACCCCATATAATTTTTTTTTTCCATTTCACAATTATCAGCTCCTTTGTGTTGGTTATTATTGAAAATCTCCATACAATATGTTTAAGTTGGGGTGTCTTCCCTGGCGGTCTTATACACACAAGGGGTGTTTGTCACTTTTGATTCCCTGGTCTCCTCCCATGAGCTTCCGAGGCACCAATTCTTTAGATTCCTTGAGATTCGGCACGCCCTTTCCTCATTGCCATATCAGAGTACCCGCTTATTGGTGTGCTACGATCCCAGGGCCCAGGGGGCCTTATTTCAGTTCTTTATGATCCTTTGATTCATGTGACGGTATCTCTCTCCGAAGCCCTGACATTGATGAGATGGCGTGCTAATATTCCAGAACGGACAGAGGAGACGTTTCAAGAAGTTTTAGAATCTCCTCTCTACGTCTCAGATTTTTATTCTACACCAATGCTATGTGACTCCAGTTTGGTTACACCGGAAGGGTCGGCTACCTGGCCCTAATGGTCTTCGGTGTTCGGGCCCCCGTGCGGACTTTTGGCACCTGCTGCCCGGTTATTCCGGCCTTTTGGAAGGGGGTGGTAGACCTCCTGATGGATGTCCTGCACCGTCCTGTCCCGTTTTCTCCTGAAGTGTGCCTGTTTGGTGTGTTGGAGGAGGAATTGTGGCAGCACCACGTCCACATCTTCCTTCGGGAATGCTTGTTTTATGCGAGGGAAGCCATGGCTTTGCGGTGGATGGCCCCTCCATCCCCATCCGTTCCCCAATGGCGAAAACTGGTTAACGCGGTTCTCCTGTTTAATCAGATTATATATAAAGGCAGAGGCTGTCCCCAGAAATTTTATAAAGTTTGGGGTGCCTGGTGTGACTCCCTCATAACACAATACTCTGCCCCTTCAATGCGTTCGGCTATTGATGCCTTCAATCCGTAAGGGGTGGTCCGTGCCGGTGGGTTCACGGCTTCCCTCCCGTCATGATAATGTTTCCTTTTCTCTGTATAATATGTCACGGAACGTACGGAGAGGGTGCAGGGACGGGAGGAGAGGATGATG
This sequence comes from Leptodactylus fuscus, assembly GCF_031893055.1. Taxonomy (NCBI): domain Eukaryota; kingdom Metazoa; phylum Chordata; class Amphibia; order Anura; family Leptodactylidae; genus Leptodactylus; species Leptodactylus fuscus. The sequence continues at coordinate 82,221,468 of NC_134275.1, forward strand.
TGGCTTATCTTTCTTCGTTTGTGTTTTCTTTACGTCTGACTTGTCCTTCCATTCTGTTCTCGTCATATGTATTATTTGCTTTGTTCTACACTCTTCAATAAAACGAGTTTAAAAAAAAAATAATTATATTTAAGTTTGTGGTTGTAAAGTGACAAAAAGTGATAAAGTCTAAGGGGTGTGAATACTTTTGCAAGGCACTGTATGTAATGATGAGTCCTCCAGTAACGGCCGGATTTATTGGGTTGCTGTGAGTCCTTCAGTCCTCTGGATCGCTGTGTTAGGTTGTGAGTGGCTGAATATGGCGATGGTCATGATCTAACACAGGGGGAGGGGAAACTTCCAGTGTGTATTAGGGTGTAATAAGTCACTATGGGGTTACAGGGCACATCGGTAAAGAGCCGCCCGATACTGCGACCAACATCAGCAGAAAGATCAGGATGGGGAAAGCGGAAAATTATTTAGGTTTCCCTAATACACAGGGATAATAATAGTGATGTTCCAATAGTGAGATAATGCACATCGTGATGTCACCACAGTGAGATAATAAAGATAGTGATGTCACTAAAGTGGGACAATAAACAAACTATCCTATTACAACAGTGGGATAATACACAGAGTGATGTCACCATTGTGGGATATTGCAGTTTTATGGCAGAAAAGTGAGACGATGCATTATCCTACTACTATGACATCATTATCCCACTGCTATGACATCACTGTGTGCACTTTACTCTGTAAAGTAGTCTCTGATATCCTAAGATATAGTATAAAGTGAAGATGGGCAAACCTCACAAGATTCGTTTCACCGAATTTTCGCAGGTTCGTCCATCTGTTTTGTTTCAGACCGAACTTGCTCTGCACAATCCAGGAGTGATATTATTATACTCGACGATCTCTTCAGACCCCAGAATATAATAAGTGGAGGCCCAGGGAGGTGCGGACACATAATAGAAACTAGTACTCCTCTTCTCTTGACCCTTCAGAGGTCTGAAAAGGACCCAAGGGAGCGAATGATGGCCCAAACGGGCCCAAGAGAGGTGATGGAGAAGAGTATTAGAGGGGTTTGTGAACCAAAAACGTTGAGAAAATTTTGATTGAATCCAACTCGTCTATAGTATCTAGTGTGGCCTAAGAAAAGGAAGGTGTAGACCTTCGTGTCAGGGAGGAGGTCACCTACGTATGGCCCTTGTTCAGTAGTGACGCCATTACTCCGGGCTGCAGAGTAGACTTATAAGACTATAACTAGACTACACGACCATAGCTGGGCCTTCTCTCTATCGGCCCCATGTCAAACACTGAACTATAGTATAAGCCATTGGTGGAAGGTTGTCCATGGGTTGGTGGAAGACTTGGCCATGTCTGGTCAACTTTCTCTTACGTCCTCTTTAATTGTTTGGGTTTTCTCTTTGCCTCCTCAGGTAAATTATACTTGAAGAAGAAGTCTTGTTCACTACTCACAAACTGTGATCAAGATTCGGAGATCACATACATTGGCATAAAAGTGACAACAACTCCTTCATGCTGTTTTACCGACCTCTGCAATTCAGCCGGCGTTCCCTCGGTGTCCATTCTAACCGCCATTGCTATCGTCATCTCGTTGTGGATGGCCACACTCTGAGGGATTCCCCATATGTCATGGCTGCCTGGGGCCTACTGTATATGCCTGGTTTCTTTTGCACATTACTATAATCTGTTCGCTAGTATTTGAGGTGCGCTTGTTACCTGCTCACGGTAGAGTTGACGTTGGTCCTTTGTTGGCCCTTCAATGTCACCATTGATCAGTGGATTAGTAGATCTGTTTGTAAAGTGACTTTCCTCGCTGTGAGCAGGTCGTTTCTAAGCTAGAATTTGATTTGTGTGTGATATATATACATATACTATTTTTTACACTATTGACGTGTACCTCCAGAAAAAAGCTATATCTTCACAGTGCTCTCAGTTCCTCGTGGGCGGGGCCTTTCCCTTCAATGCTTAGTTCTTTGTGCCGCAAATCTTTTCTTCTTTGTAACTTCCTGAAAGTAACTTCCCATATTCCACCATGTTATTGATAATGTGATGCTACAGCCCGGTCCTAGCTCAATCCCTCCTCCTCTCTGCCCTATTGTCTATTAGACTCAGTGCCGATGCTGCTGTAATCCCAGGATTTAGGTAACAAATCCCATCTCCAGGATTACAGCTTGTCACTCCCTGGGTGGGAATAATGTTCAGGTTATGTCGGCCATACTTCTATATCTCGATCTCCTTCTGTGACTTTCTTGGCAAGGAGGAAGTAAAGTTCTGCAGTAACTGAAGCCGACTCCTCCACCGCCCCCGAATGACCCGCACGGAGTCCCCCACTATAATTCCAGATTCATACACTGACGATACTAAGAGGCTTCTATGTACATGACTCGGATTTAAGGATTATGTTTTTTGCTCCATTTTTTTTTAATCATTTTTTATGTAAAATCTTGCTTTCCTGTAAAATAAAGAACAATTGTAATATTTGGTAATTTGTGATTTTCTGGTGGAATTTTTTGGTATCATCTGTAGAGGTGAGTGAGTAGTAGATGATCGAATATCGAATAACATTATAGTCTATGGAAAAAAATAGGAATGTTGTTCCGGTTTCCATTGAAACCAAAGTTCGACACATTGTATCCTCCAAGTTCCGGAAGTAGCAGGACGAGGAGCACGAGGAGGTTTTTGCATTGAATTCAATGGAATTTTCCCGCGTGGTATTCGACTGATTCGAGTATCCGATCGAATACTACTCGCCCATCTCTAATCATCTGTATTTTATGGTTAAGAAACAATATACTGTATTTCTACTTTTCTCCCAAGGTTTATTATACAATTAGGAATCCAACTAGATTAGACGTGAAGAACATGAGTCCCGAAACTCTCTTCTGGGTGATACATAATAGGCCAAGATTGGTAAAGGTAACTTGGGCTTTCTGCAGGATTATAACTTATTGCAGCATGATATCGCAACAAAGTCAAAGGGACCAAGGTCAGGACCGCGCTTCACCAGGTTGGGTTATAGGACTTCTTTATTCATAGTTCAGCACGACGCGTTTCGGGCACAATTTGCCTTTTCTCAAGTGCAATGAAACTGTAACAAAGCAGTACATACATACAGAGACACATCTCCGTCTTCTATAGAACAATGTTCATTTACAATAGATACTGTGTGTCCATTAGTAGAAGGTGGAAGGTGGTGAAAACCATTCGTTACATGCTATGTGGTCAATATAAGTTACTTCTAGAAAGGTTGCCCAGAAGAGATACAGATAATGCCAGAATATCAATGGGGTGTTTGCACCTAAATCAAAATCCCTTGGCGTATTGGTAATTAGTTCCATATGACAAAACTCTTTCTCAAGTGCAATGAAGAGGTAATAAAACAAAAACACATCCCAATCATTTATACAGCAATATCCATTCACAAAAGGTACTAGGAGTCCAGTGTCGGACTGGGGTGTCTAGGGCCCACCAGTGGAATTGATTCTAGGGACCCTGCAGACCAGTGATACCAACACAGAGTGGCTGCAGGTAATACTATCTCGGGAGCCATACTGCTCACCCGCCATACGATTTGCAACAACACACTACCTAAACCTACTGCTACACTCTGTATAGGTGTTACCATTACCTGTAGCCACACTGTCCTGGAAGAGCTGATCTGCAGAGGTCCTGGCTGTTGTATCATCACAGATGTAATATTGACGGCCTATCCTAAGGACAGACCATCAATATTACAAAGATGGATCAATCCTTTAAAGATTTGTCCAGGAATTGGAGCAACTTATCTGCCTGGCGGGAGGTGTAAAATAAAAAATAAATAAATAGCGCCTTCACCTGTCCCCATTGCTCCATTGTCCGCCGCCAGTGTCCGTTTAGTCTCGTGCCGGCACCTTCTTGCTGGGAGTCCTGCACCTCATGGGACCGCTGAGACCAATTAGATACAGGATTTCCAGAAATGAGGCCATGAGACCGAACAGACACAGGCGGGGACAATGGGGGGCTGGGGACAAAAACTCAAAGACAAAAACTGTGGAAAAAATACAATGAGATTCACTGCAATTTTTTTCCCACAACGTTTTTTAGCTGTTGCTCCTAATTCTTAAAGAAGGCCTATCACCATCTGGGGCACATGAGGTTTAATACACCGCTAGAAAGGCAACAGTGCACTGAATTCGGCGCACTATCAGCTTTCTCGTTCTGTGCTCCCAGTGAAGAGGAGGGGGGCCGAGTGAGAGGGAACAAGTGTGGAAGGTACAAAGTAAGATGCACAGCAGGAAGCTAAAACCTGGAAACAAATGCAGAGAATGCAGCAGCAACCAGAGAAACCCAGAAATCACACTAAACATGGCTAAAGGGGTATGGGTGCACCTATTAACCCATCACTAGCACTAACACACCTTTCTAAAAAAAAAAAACAACAAACAAACAAAGATTTTCAGCCCGGAGAACCCCTTTAATGCTGTAATAGTTTGGTGCATTGATATGGCAGGGACTAAATACCAGCGGCAGAAGTTACTAGCCCATATCAACCCCTCATATGCTGTGATCAATATCAATAACAGCATGTGGGTGGTTGGGGTGGGGATATATCTTATTAGTTAACCCCCCCTCCTCTTTGCTACAGTTCACACAGGTTTCCGAGGGATAGCCATGTCAGCCAGGAGGGCAAATCCACGATCTCCGAGCTGCCATTCCCAGATGTGTAATACACCTTAGACTAATACACATAGACAATAATATACCGTATACTGTATTACAGAAGAGTTACAGAATATTATACAGGGGATCGAGTGATCGCAGAATTCATTAAATGTAAAAAATTTGTAAAAAAAAATTAAAATTAAAAACATTCCAAGTTCAAAAAGAATGTAAGAAAATGAATAAACATATTAGATATCTCCATGTGTCTGAGTGTATATAGATCTGATCTATCCAAACATGTCATTTATCCCATATATATACAGTCCTATGAAAAAGTTTGGGCACCCCTATTAATCTTAATCATTTTTAGTTCTAAATATTTTGGTGTTTGCAGCAGCCATTTCAGTTTGATATATCTAATAACTGATGGACACAGTAATATTTCAGGATTGAAATGAGGTTTATTGTACTAACAGAAAATGTGCAATATGCATTAAACCAAAATTTGACCGGTGCAAAAGTATGGGCACCCTTATCATTTTATTGATTTGAATTCCCCTAACTACTTTTTACTGACTTACTGAAGCACAAAATTGGTTTTGTAACCTCACTGAGCTTTGAACTTCATAGCCAGGTGTATCCAATCATGAGAAAAGGTATTTAAGGTGGCCAATTGCAAGTTGATCTCCTATTTGAATCTCCTCTGAAGAGTGGCATCATGGGCTACTCAAAACAACTCTCAAATGATCTGAAAACAAAGATTGTTCAACATAGTTGTTCAGGGGAAGGATACAAAAAGCTGTCTCAGAGATTTAACCTGTCAGTTTCCACTGTGAGGAACATAGTAAGGAAATGGAAGAGCACAGGGACAGTTCTTGTTAAGCCCAGAAGTGGCAGGCCAAGAAAAATATCAGAAAGGCAGAGAAGAAGAATGGTGAGAAGAGTCAAGGACAATCCACAGACCACCTCCAAAGAGCTGCAGCATCATCTTGCTGCAGATGGTGTCACTGTGCATCGGTCAACTATACAGCGCACTTTGCACAAATAGAAGCTGTATGGGAGAGTGATGAGAAAGAAGCCGTTTCTGCACGTACGCCACAAATAGAGTTGCCTGAGGTATGAAAAAGCACATTTGGACAAGGCAGCTTCATTTTGGAAACAACAATTGAGTTGTTTGGTTGTAAAAAAAGGCGTTATGCATGGCGTCCAAAAAGAAACAGCATTCCAAGAAAAACACATGCTACCCACTGTAACATTTGGTGGAGGTTCCATCATGCTTTGGGGCTGTGTGGCCAATGCCGGCATCGGGAATCTTGTTAAAGTTGAGGGTCGCATGGATTCCACTCAGTATCAGCAGATTCTTGAGAATAATGTTCAAGAATCAGTGACGAAGTTGAAGTTACGCCGGGGATGGATATTTCAGCAAGACAATGATCCAAAACACCGCTCCAAATCCTCAGGCATTCATGCAGAGGAACAATGACAATGTTCTGGAATGGCCATCCCAGTCCCCAGACCTGAATATCATTGAACATCTGTGGGATGATTGGAAGCGGGCTGTCCATGCTCGGCGACCATCTAACTTAACTGAACTTGAATTGTTTGTCCAAAATACCTTCATCCAGGATCCAGAAACTGATTAAAAGCTACAGGAAGCGACTAGAGGCTGTTATCTTTGCAAAAGGAGGATCTACTAAATATTAATGTCACTTTTCTGTTGAGGTGCCCATACTTTTGCACCGGTCAAATTTTGGTTTAATGCATATTGCGCATTTTCTGTTAGTACAATAAACCTCATTTCAATCCTGAAATATTACTGTGTCCATCAGTTATTAGATATATCAAACTGAAATGGCTGTTATAAACACCAAAATATTTAGAACTAAAAATGATTAAGATTAATAGGGGTGCCCAAACTTTTTCATAGGACTGTATATCCTATTAGTATTATAAAGGTGAAAGTTTGTGAGATTGGATGTTTCTGGGTTCGGATGTTTGTTCCTCAATCTGAATGGATTTTGGGGAAATTTCACACACACACATATTTGCCAGGAAAAGGTATTACGCTACTTTAAATGTGGGTCACACCCCCCCCAAATCGCCACCGTGACCCTCCAAACAATCCCCCGGCTTTCTGCCAGCGCTGGTCTGTGCACGCACCTGCTATTGGTGCAGGGCAGGCTGTGGGCGGGCTCTGGAGCCAGGGCTGCGGCACCATAGGTTGGAGCTGAAGGTGGGCGTGCCGATTCAGCAGGGAAGCACTGAGGAAGATGGCAGCAGCCCACATGGTCCTGGCGCCGCAGCTGTCCCAGCCCACCTACACAGCTATCGGGCGGAGGAGGCTGCTGCACCCGACATACCACAGGTAAGTGCAGCGGGTACAGGGGGTTGGGGTGTCCCGGGGAGGGGGGCCACCACATTCCCCAGCTTCATGATCCCCCCCCCCCGTCATTGGCCCCAGTGTAGTTAGACTCACCTTGCCACGCTCCCCCGACACTCTCTCCGCTCGCTCGATGTACATAGGTGTCCGGCGCCTGGATTGCAGTCTACCTGCCTAGGCTGCAATACAAGCGCACGCCTGACAGGCCAGGGAGGCAGAGCGAGGCTTCGGCTGTCATAGCAACCTGACGCCCTCGCTGTGCCTCCTATAAGCCTCATGCAGCCAGCCGCCCGACACTGATGTGCAGCAAGTGAGCGGAGAGAACGACGGGGGAGCATGGCAAGGTGAGTCCAACTACACTGGGGACGATGTGGGGGGGGGGGCATGAGGCTGGGAGCAGAGATGGGGGGACAAGAAACTGGGGGAAGGTGAAGGGGGGATAAGAAACTGGTGGCAGAGATGGGGGGACAACAAACTGGGGGCAGGTGAAGGGGGGGACAAGAAACTGGTGGCAGATGAAGGGGGGGACAAGAAACTGGTGGCAGAGATGGGGGGACAACAAACTGGGGGCAGGTGAAGGGGGGGACAAGAAACTGGTGGCAGATGAAGGGGGGGACAAGCACCTAGAGGATGAGATGGGGGACAAGAAACTGGGGGCAGAGATGAGGAGGAACAAGACACTAGGGTCAGATGAAAGAGGGACAAGAAACTGGGGGCAGAGAAGGGGGGACAAGAAACTGGTGGCAGATGAAGGGGGGGACAAGCACCTGGAGGATGAGATGGGGGGACAACAAACTGGGGGCAGAGATGAGGAGGAACAAGACACTAGGGTCAGATGAAAGAGGGACAAGAAACTGGGGGCAGAGAAGGGGGGACAAGAAACTGGTGGCAGATGAAGGGGGGGACAAGCACCTGGAGGATGAGATGGGGGGACAACAAACTGGGGGCAGAGATGAGGAGGAACAAGACACTAGGGTCAGATGAAAGAGGGACAAGAAACTGGGGGCAGAGAAGGGGGGACAAGAAACTGGAGGCAGAGATATAGGGGGACAAGAAACTGGGGGAAGACATGGGAGAACAAGAAATATAAGTGGTTCAGCGCCACCGCCAACCCCCGGAAGAAGTCGTGGGTAACTGCTAGTACAGTATATATACAACGTCCAGATGAAAGTGTTTTGGTCACTTCTCCTCCCCAAACAAGCAATAAAAAGAATGATATAAAAGATGAACATACCAGAAAATGACGCCAATAAAAACTACAACATGTTCTGCAAAAATAAAGCCCCCATTAATAAAATAGAGGAAAAAATCCTTTAATAAAAATATAGAATAGCCATAAGTGTAAGGATTTGCTACCTATGTGCCCCCTCATCCCAATGGAGAGTAAACGCCATTACACTGAATACAGACCCCTCTAGTACAACCGTCACCCCCTGTAAGTCTATAATAATATGAGATATTCTCCTGTATGACACGTGCACAGGCTGGAAGATGACGTCAAGTTCGGATCCACAGCAGGTTTGCAGCATATGTGGAAAATGTTTTGTAAATTCTTTTAATTACAAAGGGGCGGAGCTGTTTTCTGGGACATCCCTTCTCCTAAAACTGGGAGGCAGAGAAGTGGGGACCACAGAGAGAAGAGACAGACCCAGAAGCACAAGAGACTACCAGACAGCGCAGACATGAACAAGTGGATAGTTCTCACCTTCTTTACTATTCTGACCTGCCATTTGGGTAACTAGAAAGAAATATATGTGTGTGTACTGTGCTGTGTATACATGACATGGTGTAGTAGTGTATATGGAGGAGATGACACTGCTGTGTGTACTGTGCTGTGTATACATGACATGGTGTAGTAGTGTATATGGAGGAAATGACACTGCTGTGTACTGTGCTGTGTATACATGACATGGTGTAGTAGTGTATATGGAGGAGATGACACTGCTGTGTACTGTGCTGTGTATACATGACATGGTGTAGTAGTATATATGGAGGAGATGACACTGCTGTGTACTGTGCTGTGTATACATGACATGGTGTAGTAGTGTATATGGAGGAGATGACACTGCTGTGTACTGTGCTGTGTATACATGACATGGTGTAGTAGTGTATCTGGAGGAGATGACACTGCTGTGTACTGTGCTGTGTATACATGACATGGTGTAGTAGTATATATGGAGGAGATGACACTGCTGTGTACTGTGCTGTGTATACATGACATGGTGTAGTAGTGTATATGGAGGAGATGACACTGCTGTGTACTGTGCTGTGTATACATGACATGGTGTAGTAGTGTATATGGAGGGGATGACACTGCTGTGTACTGTGCTGTGTATACATGACATGGTGTAGTAGTGTATATGGAGGGGATGACACTGCTGTGTACTGTGCTGTGTATACATGACATGGTGTAGTAGTGTATATGGAGGAGATGACACTGCTGTGTACTGTGCTGTGTATACTGTGTGGTGTAGTAGTGTATATGGAGGGGATGACACTGCTGTGTACTGTGCTGTGTATACATGACATGGTGTAGTAGTGTATATGGAGGAGATGACACTGCTGTGTACTGCTGTGTATACATGACATGGTGTAGTAGTGTATATGGAGGAGATGACACTGCTGTGTACTGTGCTGTGTATACTGTGTGGTGTAGTAGTGTATATGGAGGGGATGACACTGCTGTGTACTGTGCTGTGTATACATGACATGGTGTAGTAGTGTATATGGAGGAGATGACACTGCTGTGTACTGTGCTGTGTATACATGACATGGTGTAGTAGTGTATATGGAGGAGATGACACTGCTGTGTACTGTGCTGTATATACATGACATGGTGTAGTAGTGTATATGGAGGAGATGACACTGCTGTGTACTGTGCTGTGTATACATGACATGGTGTAGTAGTGTATATGGAGGAGATGACACTGCTGTGTGTACTGTGCTGTGTATACATGACATGGTGTAGTAGTGTATATGGAGGAGATGACACTGCTGTGTGTACTGTGCTGTGTATACATGACATGGTGTAGTAGTGTATATGGAGGAGATGACACTGCTGTGTGTACTGTGCTGTGTATACATGACATGGTGTAGTAGTGTATATGGAGGAGATGACACTGCTGTGTACTGTGCTGTATATACATGACATGGTGTAGTAGTGTATATGGAGGAGATGACACTGCTGTGTACTGTGCTGTGTGTACATGACATGGTGTAGTAGTGTATATGGAGGAGATGACACTGCTGTGTACTGTGCTGTATATACATGACATGGTGTAGTAGTGTATATGGAGGAGATGACACTGCTGTGTACTGTGCTGTGTATACATGACATGGTGTAGTAGTGTATATGGAGGAGATGACACTGCTGTGTGTACTGTGCTGTATATACATGACATGGTGTAGTAGTATATATGGAGGAGATGACACTGCTGTGTACTGTGCTGTGTATACATGACATGGTGTAGTAGTGTATATGGAGGAGATGACACTGCTGTGTACTGTGCTGTATATACATGACATGGTGTAGTAGTGTATATGGAGGAGATGGCACTGCTGTGTACTGTGCTGTGTATACATGACATGGCATAGTAGTGTATATGGAGGAGATGACACTGCTGTGTGCTGTGCTGTATATACATGACATGGTGTAGTAGTATATATGGAGGAGATGACACTGCTGTGTACTGTGCTGTGTATACATGACATGGTGTAGTAGTGTATATGGAGGAGATGACACTGCTGTGTACTGTGCTGTGTATACATGACATGGTGTAGTAGTGTATATGGAGGAGATGACACTGCTGTGTGTACTGTGCTGTGTATACATGACATGGTGTAGTAGTATATATGGAGGAGATGACACTGCTGTGTGCTGTGCTGTGTATACATGACATGGTGTAGTAGTGTATATGGAGGAGATGACGCTGCTGTGTACTGTGCTGTGTATACATGACATGGTGTAGTAGTGTATATGGAGGAGATGACACTGCTGTGTACTGTGCTGTGTATACATGACATGGTGTAGTAGTATATATGGAGGAGATGACACTGCTGTGTACTGTGCTGTGTATACATGACATGGTGTAGTAGTGTATATGGAGGAGATGACACTGCTGTGTACTGTGCTGTGTATACATGACATGGTGTAGTAGTGTATCTGGAGGAGATGACACTGCTGTGTACTGTGCTGTGTATACATGACATGGTGTAGTAGTATATATGGAGGAGATGACACTGCTGTGTACTGTGCTGTGTATACATGACATGGTGTAGTAGTGTATATGGAGGAGATGACACTGCTGTGTACTGTGCTGTGTATACATGACATGGTGTAGTAGTGTATATGGAGGGGATGACACTGCTGTGTACTGTGCTGTGTATACATGACATGGTGTAGTAGTGTATATGGAGGGGATGACACTGCTGTGTACTGTGCTGTGTATACATGACATGGTGTAGTAGTGTATATGGAGGAGATGACACTGCTGTGTACTGTGCTGTGTATACTGTGTGGTGTAGTAGTGTATATGGAGGGGATGACACTGCTGTGTACTGTGCTGTGTATACATGACATGGTGTAGTAGTGTATATGGAGGAGATGACACTGCTGTGTACTGCTGTGTATACATGACATGGTGTAGTAGTGTATATGGAGGAGATGACACTGCTGTGTACTGTGCTGTGTATACTGTGTGGTGTAGTAGTGTATATGGAGGGGATGACACTGCTGTGTACTGTGCTGTGTATACATGACATGGTGTAGTAGTGTATATGGAGGAGATGACACTGCTGTGTACTGTGCTGTGTATACATGACATGGTGTAGTAGTGTATATGGAGGAGATGACACTGCTGTGTACTGTGCTGTATATACATGACATGGTGTAGTAGTGTATATGGAGGAGATGACACTGCTGTGTACTGTGCTGTGTATACATGACATGGTGTAGTAGTGTATATGGAGGAGATGACACTGCTGTGTGTACTGTGCTGTGTATACATGACATGGTGTAGTAGTGTATATGGAGGAGATGACACTGCTGTGTGTACTGTGCTGTGTATACATGACATGGTGTAGTAGTGTATATGGAGGAGATGACACTGCTGTGTGTACTGTGCTGTGTATACATGACATGGTGTAGTAGTGTATATGGAGGAGATGACACTGCTGTGTACTGTGCTGTATATACATGACATGGTGTAGTAGTGTATATGGAGGAGATGACACTGCTGTGTACTGTGCTGTGTGTACATGACATGGTGTAGTAGTGTATATGGAGGAGATGACACTGCTGTGTACTGTGCTGTATATACATGACATGGTGTAGTAGTGTATATGGAGGAGATGACACTGCTGTGTACTGTGCTGTGTATACATGACATGGTGTAGTAGTGTATATGGAGGAGATGACACTGCTGTGTGTACTGTGCTGTATATACATGACATGGTGTAGTAGTATATATGGAGGAGATGACACTGCTGTGTACTGTGCTGTGTATACATGACATGGTGTAGTAGTGTATATGGAGGAGATGACACTGCTGTGTACTGTGCTGTATATACATGACATGGTGTAGTAGTGTATATGGAGGAGATGGCACTGCTGTGTACTGTGCTGTGTATACATGACATGGCATAGTAGTGTATATGGAGGAGATGACACTGCTGTGTGCTGTGCTGTATATACATGACATGGTGTAGTAGTATATATGGAGGAGATGACACTGCTGTGTACTGTGCTGTGTATACATGACATGGTGTAGTAGTGTATATGGAGGAGATGACACTGCTGTGTACTGTGCTGTGTATACATGACATGGTGTAGTAGTGTATATGGAGGAGATGACACTGCTGTGTGTACTGTGCTGTGTATACATGACATGGTGTAGTAGTATATATGGAGGAGATGACACTGCTGTGTGCTGTGCTGTGTATACATGACATGGTGTAGTAGTGTATATGGAGGAGATGACGCTGCTGTGTACTGTGCTGTGTATACATGACATGGTGTAGTAGTGTATATGGAGGAGATGACACTGCTGTGTGTACTGTGCTGTGTATATGAATAGATTAGTATTTGTGTATCTGTATACAGTATATCTCCTGTTACTCATGATGTCTTTCTTCCACTAGGTGGCGCTATTAAATGCTATACCTGTGATTATGGGACTTGTTCTGGATCCTATAAGACAACACTCTGTGGGACTTTAGAGATTTGTATGACAGAGAGAATGACGTCAGGTAATGAATTATTCTTCTCTCCGTATACAGCAGTGTGTATGGACATATATATGTAGTTATCAGTCCTCCAGTATACGGCTGTATTTTTTTGGGCAGTTGGATGTTCTTCAATCTCACGTTTCTGGTATATCTCATTGCACAATGGTGAAATCCTTGTATGCAGCCTCGCTATTGTGACATCATTGTGTGTATTATCTAATTATTGTGACATCACTTTATTTACTCGATGATGTCACAATAGCAGGATAATGGACACAACAGGGTATAATAAGACAGCACAGAGTCCGACTAGACTTGATATGTTCCTGATCCTTTATAGGGTTTGATGCTCGATGATGAAACTGTCACTTTCTTAGACTGTTTTATCTATAAGTATGAACAGGTTTTTATCACAAACAATATCTTAAGGTGCAGAATGCACCAAGTGACAAATCCTATAAGTTGGGGTCTAATATACAGTGAGATACCACATAGATTTCTCTGCTCTTGTTTCCTTGGCTCCCTCAGGGTCTTCTTAAGGCCTCCTGGCTGAGGTCACGTCCTTGGGGAACCTCTGAGGCTTGTGATTGGGCCTTACTGATCACCTGGGACATGACATCATCCAGGAGGCCAAAAGACGCCTGAAGAGGACGGTGAGGGAACCAACGATGGCACAAATGCAGTCGGGATAGGTGACGGAAAAGAGTAGAAGACTGAAGAGACCTCAGAGTATAACTTTTGCAAAACTTTGGTCGAATCCAACTCCTCTATGGTATGAATTGTGGCAGGGAGGAGGTCACCTACGTATGGCCATCCAGCTTATCCCTTGTTCAGTAGTGACGCCATTACTCCGGGCTGCAGAGTAGACTTATAAGACTATAACTAGACTACACAACCATAGCTGGGCCTTCTTTCTATCGGTCCCATGTCAAACACTGAACTATAGTATAAGCCGTTGGTGGAAGGTTGTCCATGGGTTGGTGGAATACTTGGCCATGTCTGGTCAACATTCTCTTACATCCTTTGTTTGGGTTTTCTTGCCACTTTTCTTATTCTTATCTCTTTGCCTTCTCAGGTCCATTCTCCTTGCAGAAGAAGTCTTGTTCACCACGCACAAACTGTGTTCAAGATTCTGAGACCACATATGAAGGCATAAAAGTGACAACAACTCCTTCATGCTGTTTTACCGACCTCTGCAATTCAGCCGGCGTTCCCTCGGCGTCCATTCTAACCGCCATTGCTATGGTCATCTCGTTGTGGATGGCCACACTCTGAGGGATTCCCCATATGTCATGGCTGCCTGCGGCCTACTGTATATGCCTGGTTTCTTTTGCACGTTACTATAATCTGTTCTATTCACTAGTATTGGAGGTACGCTTGTTACCTGCTCACGGTAGAGTTGAAGTTGGTCCTTTGTTGGCCCTTCAATGTCACCTTGATCAGTGGATTAGTAGATCTGTTGTAAAGTGACTTTCCTCGCTGTGAGCAGGTCGTTTCTAAGCTAGAATTTGACTTATGTGTGATATCTATATACATATACTTTTTTTTACACCATTGATGTGTACCTCCAGAAAAAAGCTATATCTTCACAGTGCTCTCAGTTCCTCGTGGGCGGGGCCTTTCCCTTCAATGCTTAGTTCTTTGTGCCGCAAATCTCTTCTTCTTTGTAACTTCCTGAAAGTAACTTCCCATATTCCACCATGTTATTGATAATGTGATGCTACAGCCCGGTCCTAGCTCATTCCCTCCTCCTCTCTGCCCTATTGTCTATTAGACTCAGCGCCGATGCTGCTGTAATCCCAGGATTAAGGTAGCAAATCCCATCTCCAGGATTACAGCTTGTCACTCCCTGGGTGGGAATAATGTTCAGGTTATGTCGGCCATACTTCTATATCTAGATCTCCCTCTGTGACTTTCTTGGCAAGGAGGAAGTAAAGTTCTGCAGTAACTGAACCCGACTCCTCCACCGCCCCCGAATGACCCGCACGGAGTCCCCCACTATAATTCCAGATTCATACACTGAGGTTGTCATACTAAGAGGCTTTTATGTACATGACTCGGATTTGTTTAAGGGTTATGTTCCTTGCTCAGTTTTTTATTATTTTTTATGTAAAATCTTGCTTTTTCTATGATATCCTGTAAAATAAAGAAGAATTGTAATATTTAATCACTTGTGACTTTCTGGTGGAATTTTTGATATCATTTAGTTACAACTAACAAAAAATCTATTTCTATTTTTCTTCCAAAGTTTATTATACAATTTGGAATCCAACCAGATTAGATGTGACCAACATGAATCCCAAATGTGTGATAACCAATATGTCTATATACCAAGATTAGCAATCCTCTGTGCCACTGTGGAGGCAGCGGCAGCTGTATTATTACTGATGTTGGGTCTGGTTCTAACCCGGTGGAAACGATCGCAGTGATCATCGACGTTAACTCTACTGAAACCTGTCCGAGGAACCATTTTGCCTGGGATTGACGCCCCATGGAACAAGATCGAGGGGTGGCAATCTCTTGCCTAAGCAGCCCCGGGGTCTATTAAAGGCTCCCAGGTATACTGGTTAGGCCTCCTGTTGCGATGGGCAACCTGTGATAGAACTCTAGAGATTTTACAATACATTGCATTGCATTAGCATTGCAATGTATTATATCAGTGATCAGAGTAGACCAGGCATCTCTGCAATCGGACATGCCCAATCTACAAACTTATCGAAATATTCTACAATATGGTGAACACCTTATATTACGCCCTCCCTGCACAATAATATTGGTGTAGACTGGTGTGACCTCTTCATGGTGTTGCCCACGTGATCTCCCCCCAGATACGTCCTCCATATAACCTTACGGTTCGTCCTTCTTGGTGCTACAATAGCAATGTCGAGGAGTGTAATTTTGTTTCAAGTTCCCTCTTGCAAATGATCCAACCACAAAAGGTTGTATAAACTTCAGAAATTCGGGGAATTACGGCTGTGAAAGGAATGTACCCAACACTCCTAGAGCTGCGGCCAGGAAAGACTAAGACATGCCAATCACTGATTATTAAGAAAATTCTCCGGGATTATCTTATATGTCAAGATGGATTCTTCACTAGCAAGTTACGGCTTAGACGAGGATTCTACAATTAACAGCTCTCAGTCAGTAAGATTGTGCCCCATTATGACTGTGTCCTCCCACAGGCTGGGGAATGTGCTGGGTCTATACCAGACCTAGGATTGGGCACCACCACGCGTTTCTTGGCTCCAAGTGAAGAGCGCACTTACTGGCCAAGTGAAATAATGAAAAACACAATTTCTGTGAAAACTTCCAAAGTGACGGGACAAGTGATCTAAGCAGGCTGAGTCAATGGTACCACACACGGTATCAGCAGACCTCTACATTATTAAGACCCCTAAGTTAATCAGACTTAAGACCAGACCCCTCACCAGCACATGATGTACTGAATACACAGCCATGAGGCTTGGTTCACACTAACTTTGCATCTCCATTGCTCAGGTCCATTGGGGAAAATGGAGAGGTGGACCGCTAAAACACATTACACATGGAGTCTGGCGGACCCCATAGACTATAATGGTGTTGGTCAGGTGCCAAGAGGTTTTAAACTGAAACTGGAGGGAGAAGATGTTCTCTGTGTAGGACATTTCCTCCACTGATTTTCACCAGAGATTGTGATTGTGTCGGAGTCTCCAATGGAGATTCCAGCACAGATGTGAACAAAGCCTGAAATGTAATGGAAGTTACACAGTTACATGGTAGATGAGGTTGGATAAAAACATGGGTTCAAAAGGTCCAACCTACAACCCTACAGCGTTGATCCAAAGAAATGCAAAAACAAGAAAAAAATCCATGAGGCTCATGCCAATATCCACATATCAGGGGAAAATATTCCTTCCTGATTCCAAATTCTGCAATCATTATAAAACCTTGGATTTTCACCAATAATCTAAAGACCATAACCTGTAATATTTTTCCATTCTAGAAAGACATTCAGGTGCTCCATGAACTTGTACAATGGGTCCACCATCACTACATCCTGGGAAAGTGACCTCCATAGTCTTACTGCTCTTACAGGAAAGAATCTCTGAACTGGTGAAATGTTCCTGCCACAAGAGGACGTCCCCTTGTCACTGTCACCGGTCTAGGTGTAGAGGACGTCCACTTGTCACTGTCACCGATCTAGGTGTAGAGGACGTCCACTTGTCACTGTCACCAGTCTAGGTGTAGAGGACGTCCCCTTGTCACTATCACTGGTCTAGGTGTAGAGGACGTCCCCTTGTCACTGTCACCGATCTAGGTGTAGAGGACGTTCCCTTGTCACTGTCACCGGTCTAGGTGTAGAGGACGTCCCCTTGTCACTGTCACCGATCTAGGTGTAGAGGACGTCCCCTTGCCACTGTCACCGGTCTAGGTGTAGAGGACGTCCCCTTGTCACTGTCACCGGTCTAGGTGTAGAGGACGTCCCCTTGTCACTGTCACCGGTCTAGGTGTAGATTATGTCCCCTTGTCACTGTCACCGGTCTAGGTGTAGAAGATGTCCCCTTGTCACTGTCACCGGCCTAGGTGTAGATTATGTCCCCTTGTCACTGTCACTGGTCTAGGTGTAGAGGACGTCCCCTTGTCACTGTCACTGGTCTAGGTGTAGAGGACGTCCCCTTGTCACTGTCACCGATCTAGGTGTAGAGGACGTCCCCTTGTCACTGTCACCGGTCTAGGTGTAGATTATGTCCCCTTGTCACTGTCACTGGTCTAGGTGTAGATTATGTCCCCTTGTCACTGTCACCGGTCTAGATGTAGAGGACGTCCCCTTGTCACTGTCGCCGGTCTAGGTGTAGAGGACGTCCCCTTGTCACTGTCACCGGTCTAGGTGTAGAGGACGTCCCCTTGTCACTATCACTGGTCTAGGTGTAGAGGACGTCCCCTTGTCACTGTCACTGGTCTAGGTGTAGAGGACGTCCCCTTGTCACTGTCACCGGTCTAGGTGTAGAGGACGTCCCCTTGTCACTGTCACCGGTCTAGGTGTAGATTATGTCCCCTTGTCACTGTTCTAGGTGTAGAGGACGTCCCCTTGTCACTGTCACCGGTCTAGGTGTAGATTATGTCCCCTTGTCACTGTCACCGGTCTAGGTGTAGAAGATGTCCCCTTGTCACTGTCACCGGCCTAGGTGTAGATTATGTCCCCTTGTCACTGTCACTGGTCTAGGTGTAGAGGACGTCCCCTTGTCACTGTCACTGGTCTAGGTGTAGAGGACGTCCCCTTGTCACTGTCACCGGTCTAGGTGTAGAGGACGTCCCCTTGTCACTGTCACCGGTCTAGGTGTAGATTATGTCCCCTTGTCACTGTCACTGGTCTAGGTGTAGAGGACGTCCCCTTGTCACTGGTCTAGGTGTAGAGGACATCCCCTTCTCACTGTCACTGGTCTAGGTGTAGATGACGTCCCCTTGTCACTGTCACTGGTCTAGGTGTAGAGGATGTTCCCTTGTCACTGTCACCAGTCTAGGTGTAGAGGACGTCTCCTTGTCACTGTCACTGGTCTAGGTGTAGAGGACGTCCCCTTGTCACTGTCACCAGTCTAGGTGTAGAGGATGTTCCATTGTCACTGTCACCAGTCTAGGTGTAGAGGACGTTCCCTTGTCACTGTCACTGGTCTAGGTGTAGATTATGTCCCCTTGTCACTGTCACTGGTCTAGGTGTAGAGGACGTCCCCTTGTCACTATCACTGGTCTAGGTGTAGAGGATGTCCCCTTGTCACTGTCACCGGTCTAGGTGTAGAGGACGTCCCCTTGTCACTATCACTGGTCTAGGTGTAGAGGATGTCCCCTTGTCACTGTCACTGGTCTAGGTGTAGAGGACGTCCCCTTGTCACTGTCACCGGTCTAGGTGTAGAGGACGTCCCCTTGTCACTGTCACCGGTCTAGGTGTAGATTATGTCCCCTTGTCACTGTCACTGGTCTAGGTGTAGAGGACGTCCCCTTGTCACTGGTCTAGGTGTAGAGGACATCCCCTTCTCACTGTCACTGGTCTAGGTGTAGATGACGTCCCCTTGTCACTGTCACTGGTCTAGGTGTAGAGGATGTTCCCTTGTCACTGTCACCAGTCTAGGTGTAGAGGACGTCTCCTTGTCACTGTCACCGGTCTAGGTGTAGAGGACGTCCCCTTGTCACTGTCACCAGTCTAGGTGTAGTGGACATCCCCTTGTCGTTGGTCTAGGTGTAGAGAATGTCCCCTTGTCACTATCCTTTTTGGAATGAGAATTCTGATTGTGTATTTGTGTGATCTTGAATGTATTATTTACATGATTCTAAAGAGAATACAGTGCGATATAGGACACCATTGGTGACCATTCATTTTGCACACTGAAATGCACAACTTATGACGTGTTCACACCAATCTCCTCTCCTCTGTTCTCAGATACTTCATGTGCTAAACATCCAAGGTCTAAGTTCCAGAGTAATTTTCCAAGCAGTAGTCACAGCGATTTGCTAACATGTCAGATTGCAGTTCTATATCGTGACTTATCTCTAATAGTAAACTATAGGTGGGGCACATTAAACATGGTGCACCCAGGTGGCGTTTTGTACACCCTATAGGCAACACTAACAATTATAATGCAAGATATAGACCTGGGACATAAAGCAACGGCAAAGTGTAATGAACAAAGTGCATAACATCACTGAACAAATAGCATGACACACAAAAAAGGCTTCTAGGAACCGATCTATAATACATAGTGTATGACACTGTCAGGGCTCCTAGGACTATATATATCTATAATACATAGTGTATGACACTGTCAGGGCTCCTAGGACTATATATATCTATAATACATAGTGTATGACACTGTCAGGGCTCCTAGGTCTATATATATATCTATAATACATAGTGTATGACACTGCCAGGGCTCCTAGGACTATATATGTCTATAATACATAGTGTATGACACTGTCAGGGCTCCTAGGACTATATATATCTATAATACATAGTGTATGACACTGTCAGGACTCCTAGGAACCTATCTATAATACATAGTGTATGACACTGTCAGGACTCCTAGGACTATATATATCTATAATACATAGTGTATGACACTGGCAGGACTCCTAGGACTATATATATCTATAATACATAGTGTATGACACTGTCAGGGCTCCTAGGACTATATATATATATCTATAATACATAGTGTATGACACTGTCAGGGCTCCTAGGACTATATATATCTATAATACATAGTGTATGACACTGTCAGGGCTCCTAGGACTATATATATCTATAATACATAGTGTATGACACTGTCAGGGCTCATAGGTCTATATATATATCTATAATACATAGTGTATGACACTGCCAGGGCTCCTAGGACTATATATGTCTATAATACATAGTGTATGACACTGTCAGGGCTCCTAGGACTATATATATCTATAATACATAGTGTATGACACTGTCAGGGCTCCTAGGACTATATATGTCTATAATACATAGTGTATGACACTGTCAGGGCTCCTAGGAACCTATCTATAATACATAGTGTATGACACTGTCAGGACTCCTAGGACTATATATATCTATAATACATAGTGTATGACACTGGCAGGACTCCTAGGACTATATATATCTATAATACATAGTGTATGACACTGGCAGGGCTCCTAGGACTATATATATCTATAATACATAGTGTATGACACTGTCAGGACTCCTAGGACTATATATATCTATAATACATAGTGTATGACACTGTCAGGGCTCCTAGGACTATATATATCTATAATACATAGTGTATGACACTGTCAGGGCTCCTAGGACTGTATATATATAATACATAGTGTATGACACTGTCAGGACTCCTAGGACTATATATATCTATAATACATAGTGTATGACACTGTCAGGGCTCCTAGGACTATATATATATATATCTATAATACATAGTGTATGACACTGTCAGGGCTCCTAGGACTATATATATCTATAATACATAGTGTATGACACTGTCAGGGCTCCTAGGACTATATATATCTATAATACATAGTGTATGACACTGTCAGGGCTCCTAGGACTGTATATATATAATACATAGTGTATGACACTGTCAGGACTCCTAGGACTATATATATCTATAATACATAGTGTATGACACTGTCAGGGCTCCTAGGACTATATATATATATATCTATAATACATAGTGTATGACACTGTCAGGGCTCCTAGGACTATATATATCTATAATACATAGTGTATGACACTGTCAGGGCTCCTAGGACTATATATATCTATAATACATAGTGTATGACACTGTCAGGGCTCCTAGGACTGTATATATATAATAGATAGTGTATGACACTGTCAGGGCTCCTAGGACTGTATATATATAATAGATAGTGTATGACACTGGCAGGGCTCCTAGGAACCTATCATTTCTAGTTCTGTAAGGCCAAAATAGTCAATGTTTTATTAAAGTGTAAGTGTCATTATTATACTCTAGTATCTCTGGAGACCCCAAAGTATAATAGGCGGAGGTCCCAAGGGAGATGGAAGGTAAGAATGAATATTTGTTTTCCATTACCTCTTTTGGGCCTCCATCTTGCTTGAGCTTCTCCTTTGCTCTGGTAACAGCATTTAGTGATCTGCTTTCCAGCATAGTCATGGCCATAGGCAGCAATAGACTAATGAAGACTCATTGAGGTCATGCTGTGTGCAGGGAGGGGGAATAGATCAGCAGTGACACCATCTAGTGTCCATCGTGGATGCAATGATGAATCAGTAGTATTATTTATAGAGATGTTATCTTCTATTGTAACCCTGTCTGTAATGAAAGTGAAGTGACTGCTGCAAAGAAAACCTCTGCAGAATTGACAAATGGTAAGCTATTAGGTTTAGGAGCCAGTGTGGAAATAGCAGGATATAAGTCATATGAAAGGTGGAATAGTGTAAGCAAGGAAGCAATACTGTAATAACATAGCAGTGGTGGAGAAGAACGCACATGGTCCATGGGTCCACCAGATCTATCAAATGATTAACAGGCCAAGACCTGGCACCATGGAGACCGAGCACTGTGTCACCAGCCTTGTCCTTCAGGCCGTCCTGCATACTGATACTGAACAGGTCAACTCAAGGCAACTGCACAGACAATTATAAAGTCAACAAACCGTATCACGACGCCCAGAGCAATGTGTCACTTGGAAAAAATAGTTACCTGGAAATTTTCCATTTTTGCATCATTGTTCGTTAGTCCAGCACTAGTCCTCCTATGGACAGCGACTATTCAGACTAAGTGCCTGTGCTGTCCCCCTGCATGTACTTGTGTACTTACCCCTGCTTACAGAGTACACTAGTCCACAGTACAGGACGACAGGCCTTCCTCACTAAGGCCAGGAGCCACCAGAGATCCCTGCCCATATTATGCCCAATGGACTGCCCATTCAGTGCCTGGTACCTCCTTGGACAGAGGGCACCAACTTAAGGGCACCGTGGGATTAAGGTACAGTTTAAGTTAGAGTTTCCAGCCTCTCTGCTGCCTGAGGTGAAAAGTCAAAGAACACAATACAGGAGTACAGAACTAGTACTGAGCAGAGTCTATATACAGGTTAGCAGAAGCTGTACTGTACAGTGTCTATATACAGGTTAGCAGAAGCTGCACTGTACAGTGTCTATATACAGGATAACAGAAGCTGTACTGTACAGTGTCTATATACAGGTTAGCAGAAGCTGCACTGTACAGTGTCTATATACAGGTTAACAGAAGCTGTACTGTACAGTGTCTATATACAGGATAACAGATGTGGTACTGTACAGTGTCTATATACAGGATAACAGAAGCTGTACTGTGCAGTGTCTATATACAGCATAACAGAAGCTGTACTGTACAGTGTCTATATACAGGTTAGCAGAAGCTGTACTGTACAGTGTCTATATACAGGATAACAGAAGCTGTACTGTGCAGTGTCTATATATAGGATAACAGAAGCTGTACTGTACAGTGTCTATATACAGGATAACATAAGCTGTACTATGCAGTCTCTATATACAGGATAACAGAAGCTGTACTGTGCAGTGTCTATATACAGGATAACAGAAGGTGTACTGTACAGTGTCTATATATAGGATAACAGAAGCTGTACTGTACAGTGTCTATATACAGGATAACAGAAGCTGTACTGTGCAGTGTCTATATACAGGATAACAGAAGGTGTACTGTACAGTGTCTATATACAGGATAACAGAAGGTGTACTGTACAGTGTCTATATACAGGATAACAGAAGGTGTACTGTGCAGTGTCTATATACAGGATAACAGAAGGTGTACTGTGCAGTGTCTATATACAGGATAACAGAAGGTGTACTGTACAGTGTCTATATACAGGATAACAGAAGCTGTACTGTACAGTGTCTATATACAGGATAACAGAAGCTGTACTGTGCAGTGTCTATATACAGGATAACAGAAGGTGTACTGTACAGTGTCTATATACAGGATAACAGAAGGTGTACTGTGCAGTGTCTATATACAGGATAACAGAAGCTGTACTGTACAGTGTCTATATACAGGTTAGCAGAAGCTGTACTGTACAGTGTCTATATACAGGATAACAGAAGCTGTACTGTGCAGTGTCTATATATAGGATAACAGAAGCTGTACTGTACAGTGTCTATATACAGGATAACAGAAGCTGTACTGTGCAGTGTCTATATACAGGATAACAGAAGGTGTACTGTACAGTGTCTATATACAGGATAACATAAGCTGTACTATGCAGTCTCTATATACAGGATAACAGAAGCTGTACTGTGCAGTGTCTATATACAGGATAACAGAAGGTGTACTGTACAGTGTCTATATATAGGATAACAGAAGCTGTACTGTACAGTGTCTATATACAGGATAACAGAAGCTGTACTGTGCAGTGTCTATATACAGGATAACAGAAGGTGTACTGTACAGTGTCTATATACAGGATAACAGAAGGTGTACTGTACAGTGTCTATATACAGGATAACAGAAGGTGTACTGTGCAGTGTCTATATACAGGATAACAGAAGGTGTACTGTGCAGTGTCTATATACAGGATAACAGAAGGTGTACTGTACAGTGTCTATATACAGGATAACAGAAGCTGTACTGTACAGTGTCTATATACAGGATAACAGAAGCTGTACTGTGCAGTGTCTATATACAGGATAACAGAAGGTGTACTGTACAGTGTCTATATACAGGATAACAGAAGGTGTACTGTGCAGTGTCTATATACAGGATAACAGAAGCTGTACTGTACAGTGTCTATATACAGGTTAGCAGAAGCTGTACTGTACAGTGTCTATATACAGGATAACAGAAGTTGTACTGTACAGTGTCTATATACAGGATAACATAAGCTGTACTATGCAGTCTCTATATACAGGATAACAGACGCTGTACTGTACAGTGTCTATATACAGGATAACAGAAGCTGTACTGTACAGTGTCTATATACAGGATAACAGAAGGTGTACTGTACAGTGTTTATATACAGGATAACAGAAGGCGTACTGTACAGTGTCTAAATACAGGATAACAGAAGCTGTACTGTACAGTGTCTATATACAGGATAACAGAAGCTGTACTGTGCAGTGTCTATATACAGGATAACAGAAGGCGTACTGTACAGTGTCTATATACAGGATAACAGAAGGCGTACTGTACAGTGTCTATATACAGGATAACATAAGCTGTACTGTGCAGTCTCTATATACAGGATAACAGAAGGCGTACTGTACAGTGTCTATATACAGGATAACAGAAGGTGTACTGTACAGTGTCTATATACAGGATAACAGAAGCTGTACTGTGCAGTGTCTATATACAGGATAACAGAAGGTGTACTGTACAGTGTCTATATACAGGATAACAGAAGCTGTACTGTGCAGTGTCTATATACAGGATAACAGAAGGTGTACTGTACAGTGTCTATATACAGGATAACATAAGCTGTACTATGCAGTCTCTATATACAGGATAACAGAAGCTGTACTGTGCAGTGTCTATATACAGGATAACAGAAGGTGTACTGTACAGTGTCTATATACAGGATAACAGAAGGTGTACAGTGCAGTGTCTATATACAGGATAACAGAAGCTGTACTGTACAGTGTCTATATACAGGTTAGCAGAAGCTGTACTGTACAGTGTCTATATACAGGATAACAGAAGCTGTACTATGCAGTCTCTATATACAGGATAACAGAAGCTGTACTGTGCAGTCTCTATATACAGGATAACAGAAGGTGTACTGTGCAGTGTCTATATACAGGATAACAGAAGTTGTACTGTACAGTGTCTATATACAGGATAACATAAGCTGTACTATGCAGTCTCTATATACAGGATAACAGACGCTGTACTGTACAGTGTCTATATACAGGATAACAGAAGGTGTACTGTACAGTGTCTATATACAGGATAACAGAAGGTGTACTGTACAGTGTTTATATACAGGATAACAGAAGTTGTACTGTACAGTGTCTATATACAGGATAACATAAGCTGTACTATGCAGTCTCTATATACAGGATAACAGACGCTGTACTGTACAGTGTCTATATACAGGATAACAGAAGGCGTACTGTACAGTGTCTATATACAGGATAACAGAAGGCATACTGTACAGTGTCTATATACAGGATAACATAAGCTGTACTGTGCAGTCTCTATATACAGGATAACAGAAGCTGTACTGTGCAGTCTCTATATACAGGATAACAGAAGGCGTACTGTACAGTGTCTATATACAGGATAACAGAAGCTGTACTGTGCAGTGTCTATATACAGGATAACAGAAGGCGTACTGTACAGTGTCTATATACAGGATAACAGAAGGCGTACTGTACAGTGTCTATATACAGGATAACAGAAGGTGTACTGTACAGTGTCTATATACAGGATAACAGAAGCTGTACTGTGCAGTGTCTATATACAGGATAACAGAAGCTGTACTGTACAGTGTCTATATACAGGATAACAGAAGGTGTACTGTACAGTGTCTATATACAGGATAACAGAAGGTGTACTGTACAATGTCTATATACAGGATAACAGAAGCTGTACTGTACAGTGTCTATATACAGGATAACAGAAGGTGTACTGTACAGTGTCTATATACAGGATAACAGAAGGTGTACTGTACAATGTCTATATACAGGATAACAGAAGCTGTACTGTACAGTGTCTATATACAGGATAACAGAAGGTGTACTGTACAGTGTCTATATACAGGATAACAGAAGCTGTACTGTACAGTGTCTATATACAGGATAACAGAAGCTGTACTGTACAGTGTATATATACAGTGCCTACAAGTAGTATTCAACCCCCTGCAGATTTAGCAGGTTTACACATTCAGAATTAACTTGGCATTGTGACATTTGGACTGTAGATCAGCCTGGAAGTGTGAAATGCTCTGCAGCAGAATGTTATTTCTTTGTTTAATTTTTTTTTAAATTGTGAAAAGTTTATTCAGAGGGTCATTTATTATTCAACCCCTCAAACCACCAGAATTCTGTTTGTTTCCCCTAAAGTATTAAGAAGTAGTTCAGGCACAAAGAACAATGAGCTTCACATGTTTGGATTAATTATCTCTTTTTCCAGCCTTTTCTGACTATTTAAGACCCTCCCCAAACTTGTGAACAGCACTCATACATGGTCAACATGGGAAAGACAAAGGAGCATTCCAAGGCCATCAGAGACAAGATGGTGGAGGGTCACAAGGCTGGCAAGGAGTACAAAACCCTTTCCAAGGAGTTGGGCCTACCTGTCTCCACTGTTGGGAGCATCATCCGGAAGTGGAAGGCTTATGGAACTACTGTTAGCCTTCCACGGCCTGGACAGCCTTTGAAAGTTTCCTCCCATGCCGAGGCCAGGCTTGTCCGAAGAGTCAAGGCTAACCCAAGGACAACAAGGAAGGAGCTCCGGGAAGATCTCATGGCAGTGGGGACATTGGTTTCAGTCAATACCATAAGTAACGTACTCCACTGCAATGGTCTCCGTTCCAGACGAGCCCGTAAGGTACCTTTACTTTCAAAGCGTCATGTCAAGGCTCGTCTACAGTTTGCTCATGATCACTTGGAGGACTCTGAGACAGACTGGTTCAAGGTTCTCTGGTCTGATGAGACCAAGATCGAGATCTTTGGTGCCAACCACACACGTGACGTTTGGAGACTGGATGGCACTGCATACGACCCCAAGAATACCATCCCGACAGTCAAGCATGGTGGTGGCAGCATCATGCTGTGGGGCTGCTTCTCAGCCAAGGGGCCTGGCCATCTGGTCCGCATCCATGGGAAGATGGATAGCACGGCCTACCTGGAGATTTTGGCCAAGAACCTCCGCTCCTCCATCAAGGATCTTAAGATGGGTCGTCATTTCATCTTCCAACAAGACAACGACCCAAAGCACACAGCCAAGAAAACCAAGGCCTGGTTCAAGAGGGAAAAAATCAAGGTGTTGCAGTGGCCTAGTCAGTCTCCTGACCTTAACCCAATTGAAAACTTGTGGAAGGAGCTCAAGATTAAAGTCCACATGAGACACCCAAAGAACCTAGATAACTTGGAGAAGATCTGCATGGAGGAGTGGGCCAAGATAACTCCAGAGACCTGTGCCGGCCTGATCAGCTCTTATAAAAGACGATTATTAGCTGGAATTGCAAACAAGGGTTATTCCACAAAATATTACACCTAGGGGTTGAATAATAATTGGCCCACACTTTTATGTTTAAAATTTATTAAAATTTAACTGAGCAACATAACTTTTTGGTTTGTAAGATTTATGCATCTGTTAATAAATCCTGCTCTTGTTTGAAGGCTCTAACTTATTTGCATCTTATCAAACCTGCTAAATCGGCAGGGGGTTGAATGCTACTTGTAGGCACTGTACAGGATAACAGAAGCTGTACTGTACAGTGTCTATATATACTTTGGGATGAAGGTGCCCTGTGTTAATGGAGCTGTAGTCAGCATGCTCGACCATACACTCTTCACATCCGTGAGATGGAGCACTGGATATACCCAATATAACCTATTGACATTATGTTTGGAAATTTGGCCAAGTCTTGCCCATGAAAAAGGAGATGAGACATCTGAATCAGGGTCAATGACTTTCTGTATAAAATGGAAGAAGGAATGCTAACAAAAAAGTTAAATAAAAATGTTTTAATTGAAAAGTGGAAGACATTCAAGCAAGTTTTTGGGATGTGCACCCCACAAAATATTACATAGTTGCATTGGTGAATACGAACACAAGTATATAGAACAAGGACGCATAGTGCAAATAACATAGGACACCAATACAATTGATCGAGGTTACTAAAATTTGGCAAGTACCAAAGCCAACATGGTGGCAATGCCAGTGATCACAGAGACTTTGGGGGCAGCTGCTGAATTACATAGGTTGGTAATACAGCAGGAACGTGTGGTGGTTATGGTCATGCCGATATAGGTGACAGAAGATTCGGTCAGGCATTCTATAGCGTTCAGGCATCCCTTCTGCTTCAAGCCAATGTTGCCTGCAAGAATACAAGAACAGAGTTAAGAGTGGGCGCCTGGTTGACCAAACCCATGTCATATAGGGGGACAAATTATGTTAGGGCAACATTAATGTGTGAGGCAAACCCTGGGTAACAGTAGGCACTGTGGGTGGGCTCCAAAAGGGGACATACTGCCCCTCCTCCTCCCCCATGTACACATCCAACCTGCTACAAATTTAAATCCCACCCCTAGGCGTGACCTTTTCCCTTTGACCCCCATTAATTCTTCTTGGGACTGCCGCCATCTTGGAGAACTAATCGCAGATCTTCTAAGGATGTAGGCTTGCTTCAATCCATCCGTCTCTCAAGTCATCCCAGACAGACTGGATCATGATGAAGTCAGCGCAAAGATTTCTACACTGTTCTACTCGAAGTGCTTAGCTCTTTCACAGATTACTCACCAGTTTTTGCTGTCGCGGTCCCACAGACTTGTAACGGACTACACGAGGTCTTCATTGGAAATAGACAGGTTCCATAGTCACATGAGTAGCACTCCATGGCATGCCCTAGAACAAAGTGCAAGAAGACGTGAGATGTGCAATACAAGAGTCTATTTGAGTTTGTGAAATCAATGGCCTGTCCTTGGGTGATTGAAGGGGTCGCTATGCTCACACGGGCACGGTGGTCACTTGGAGTGCCTGTGGAGTTTTGCAGTCTTTCAAACAACTGATTGGATTGGATGCAGAGAGCTGAACACCCTATGATCTAACACTGCAATTCACATATGGACCGGTCTGGAAAAAAATTGCAGCATTCTCAACTCCAGTTTATATCCTGGAATGGAAGACAATTGTCTCCTTCATGGACATACAGACCCAACACCAAGAAAAACCATTGGAGATTTGTTGTGGCTACAACTTGGATAGTGTTTCAGGCATCCATATGAAAAAAAAATTCTGAGGTCATATTTTTTCTAAATACGACAGTACAAAGAGTGGTTTTTGTCAAGCCTGATTTGGATGACCGACATGGTCACGTTCAACATCAATAGTATGGTCACAAGAACTGGACAAACTAATCACATGAACCAAGTATCAATCACCTATGATACATTCAGTTCACTTGAGTCAGAGATCCTTGGCCAGAATACGAACATCAAAATACTACTGTCTGAATGAGGTCTAATTGTGAGGCTCCTTCAGGACAATGGTCAACTGAAGGCTTGTTCGGCCAGCTCTACGTTGGGATTTCCATTCTTCGAATCCGCTTAGCAACTTGAAAAGTGGAACCCAATCTGCTTAAAAAGTGGCTACCCATATAAACCTGTGGACCCCATGTACTATAATGGGGTCTGCCAAGTTTCCACCCACTGCGGAATGGGGAATGGGATTCCCAAATGGTCATCGATCGCAGATGTGAACCTAGCCTTAGCCATCTCTCCTGAATTCCCCAATACATAACGTTCAGTGGAGCTTTCTCAAGAATGATGGTAGATCATATCACAGATAACATGTCCTATTCTTCTCTCTGCACCTCCACCATTATGAAAGGCAGGAAGATTCAGAAGGCTTCATACACATTAGCTAGCTGGTCAGGCCTACTGAAGGAAACCTATATGGCCACCATTAAACTGCCTTTATAAAAAAAAACCCTCTATGAGAAGCCAACACTCTTAGGACGTAATAGCACCTCACACCAGGAACCACATCATGGCAACCTATAGCTACATCAATAGATAAAAATTTCCAGTATGCGATAACAGCCACTCCTAAACCAAACAAAACCCCTACAACCTTCACACAACCGGTACCAGAGAACACCAGCTGGAAAAAAAAAGTCTCAGGATGGCGTCATCTATGACTAATCATCAGGTTTTTCCCTTTCACTTGACTCCTGTAGGTGAAGACATGTGATTTAACCCTAACCTTACCACTAAAACAGATTTTCCTATTGACCCAGTCATACAAGATTCAAGGCTGAGATGAGGGTCAACTAGACCACTAGAGAGGAGATGGTGCCAGGGGAGGAGCTCCCATAGCCAGTGGACAACACTACAGATGGTGGCATGGATCAGAGATGAGATGGTGCCAGGAGAGGTGCTCCCATAGCCAGTGGACAACACTATAGATGGTGGCATGGATCAGAGATGAGATGGTGCCAGGAGAGGAGCTCCCATAGTCAGTGGACACCACTACAGATGGTGGCATGGATCAGAGATGAGATGGTGCCATGGGAGGAGCTCCCATAGCCAGTGGACACCACTACAGATGGTGCCATGGATCAGAGATGAGATGGTGCCAGGGAAGAAGCTCCCATAGCCAGTGGACACCACTACAGATGGTGGCATGGATCAGAGATGAGATGGTGCCAGGAGAGGAGCTCCCATAGCCAGTGGACACCACTACAGATGGTGCCATGGATCAGAGATGAGATGGTGCCAGGGAAGAAGCTCCCATAGCCAGTGGACACCACTACAGATGGTGGCATGGATCAGAGATGAGATGGTGCCAGGAGAGGAGCTCCCATAGCCAGTGGACACCACTACAGATGGTGGCATGAATCAGAGATGAGATGGTGCCAGGGGAGGAGCTCCCATAGCCAGTGGACACCACTACAGATGGTGGCATGGATCAGAGATGAGATGGTGCCAGGGGAGGAGCTCCCATAGCCAGTGGACACCACTACAGATGGTAGCATGGATCACAGATTAGATGGTGCCAGGGGAGGAGCTCCCATAGCCAGTGGACACCACTACAGATGGTGGCATGGATCAGAGATGAGATGGTGCCAGGGGAGGAGCTCCCATAGCCAGTGGACACCACTACAGATGGTGCCATGGATCAGAGATGAGATGGTGCCAGGAGAGGAGCTCCCATAGCCAGTGGACAACACTACAGATGGTGGCATGGATCAGAGATGAGATGGTGCCATGGGAGGAGCTCCCATAGCCAGTGGACACCACTACAGATGGTGGCATGGATCAGAGATGAGATGGTGCCAGGAGAGGAGCTCCCATAGCCAGTGGACAACACTACAGATGGTGGCATGGATCAGAGATGAGATGGTGCCAGGAGAGGAGCTCCCATAGCCAGTGGACAACACTACAGATGGTGGCATGGATCAGAGATGAGATGGTGCCATGGGAGGAGCTCCCATAGCCAGTGGACACCACTACAGATGGTAGCATGGATCAGAGATGAGATGGTGCCAGGAGAGGAGCTCCCATAGCCAGTGGACACCACTACAGATGATAGCATGGATCAGAGATGAGATGGTGCCAGGAGAGGAGCTCCCATAGCCAGTGGACAACACTACAGATGGTGGCATGGATCAGAGATCAGATGGTGCCAGGGGAGGAGCTCCCATAGCCAGTGGACACCACTACAGATGGTGGCATGGATCAGAGATGAGATGGTGCCAGGAGAGGAGCTCCCATAGCCAGTGGACAACACTACAGATGGTGGCATGGATCAGAGATGAGATGGTGCCAGGAGAGGAGCTCCCATAGCCAGTGGACAACACTACAGATGGTGGCATGGATCAGAGATCAGATGGTGCCAGGGGAGGAGCTCCCATAGCCAGTGGACACCACTATAGATGGTGGGGTTTCCAGTTGACATGGACCATGTTCTATATATAAGAACAATAAGGACTGGGGAGTACGGTGGGGTCAGGCGGAAATTTAATGAATGATCTCCCATCAGACAGTATCCAAGACTCACTATGGCTGGTGGACACATTGGAAACCCTGGTCTTTGCCACCAAGAAACGTGTCTCTCTTCTATAAGATAACATGTAGGACACACTGGACCATCCAAACCTCGCTCCAGTCTGGGCACGTGTTATCAAGAAGGACCACCCTCCAGGGAATGGTTAACACAGATACCCAGAGATTTTAGGAAAGTGATATTATATCACATTTATCATGACGTCACCTCCAGTCTTACATGACCATCCTTCTAAGTTGGTTAACCCCTGTCCAGACAAGTTGGTGCATTATAAGATGTAATGGAGGACACGATAGATGGCACTACCTCCAACGCCACAACAAGATGGCAAATCTAAGGTTAGCCTTAGCGACAAAAACATTCATTGGCCTATATAAGATTCCCAGACCTAGCCACCGTCTTTTAGAGCCCACCATAATAGCACAAGCCCACATGTCGCAGTATCAGATTCTACAACAGCTGCAATTCCTGACAATCCTACCCCGACACCCTCTTAGAACGGCAACGTAGGGTTTCACACCAGTCCTACTGACCTCCATGTCGTGTGATCATAACATTGTCTATGCGTATTCACAGGCCATTTCTGCAGTCGGTCAATCTGGACTGCAGGACGTTAACCATTTAGAAGCTGCAAGAGCAGAGTCCAGACATAATGTCCATCATGGACATGAGATTCCTTGGATTTCATATACACATCCCATCATATAATACAGTAAAACCAGGCAGTAATACAAGGCTCGTTCTTTGAATCCACCTGCCAAGACCCATGCAGGTGCCAAAATACATCACATAGGTGTATACATAGAGGGTTACATACATCACATAGGTGTATACATAGAGGGTTACGATACCTATATGGCAGCCCAGTAGGAGGAGGCTGGCAACTAGAAATGCTTCCACCTTCATGTCGTCCCCAGGTTCTGGCTCAGCTTCAGCTCTGCAGCCTGTGTTTCTTTGTCTGGATTAAATAGAGACCCCTCCCCACCCCGCTGGTTGGAAGGAAAGGGATGTGTGTGATGGGGGATGGAGCAGTGATGGGCAACTTAGAGGAAAAAGAAACTCAGAAGTCTCAGAGACTGATTTCCTAGTTACGACCTGTTTACACATTCAGGTTTTCAGATGCAGTTTTTGAAACCATCATTGTAAAAAAATATATAGAGAGAGGACCATCTGTCTGGTAAACGTCCCTTCATTTATAAGCCATTTCTGGTTTTGGCAATATTGCGATCTGAAAATCTGAACCATTGTATCAAAGCAAAAAAAAAAAAATGATGCATTTTTTTTAAAGTAACAAAGAAGCAAAAAATTCAAAGAAATGTTCAAAAACAAACAAAAAAGTTTCCCAGTCCGTAGCCAGTAACACGTAATATTTAACAGCAATTTTTTTGCTGCTGTGAGGCTAAAGTCCCCACGTTGCGAAGACATTGCAGTTTACAGTCCCGGGAAAGTGAATGAGATTTTGTTTCATTTCATTTCACACATTCCAGAAAAAAAAAAATTGTAGAAAAGCAGATTTTTCAAAAACTTGTGCAGTTTTGAAAAATGCAACATTGTAATTCTAGCTGCAGAGTTGCAAGTGTTTTAATAGGGGAAGGGAAAAAGCAGAGAAAAAAATACAGGAAAAAATGAATGAAAAACACTGCAGAAAAATATGCCATGCATTTTATAGTTGCATTTCGTTATACTCTGGTCACATGTTGCAGAAACGCAGCAGGATAAAACGTGCGGTGTACAGTCCCAGGACAGGGAATAAGATTTTATTTACATAACCCTTATTTACATATACTTGAGAATAAGCTGAGTTTATTTTATTTTTATTTTTATTTTTATTTTTTTTTTTGGGGGGGGGGTCTATGACCAGCTGCAATTTCAATGCATAGAATCTCCCATAAAATAGTGGGAAAAAACACTTGTAAATCCCTCCTTTCCCTAGAATACATACAAAAGTAGAAAATTACTATGAAACACATACACATTAGATAGATATCCCTGTGTCTGACAGTGCCCGGTCTACTGAATATAGGGGATCTGCAGTGCTCCTGTTCCGTCGGGAAGGGGTTAATAGGAGCACTGCAGATCCCCTATAGTCAGCCAGGCTGAATTCCAAGTGGGGAAAAAAACTCTGTCCTCAAGCTCAGGGAAGGGGCAGACAGACAACCAAAACACCCCCTCCCCTCCCCCAGCATCTACTGCACCCAAAACTGTGACCATTTTAATTTTTGAAATTTTCCAGTAGCTGCTGCATTTCCCCCCCTCGGCTTATACTCGAGTCAATAAGTTTTCCCAGTTGTTTGTGGTAAAATTAGGGGGCTCAGCTTATATTCGGGTTGGCTTATACTCGAGTATATACGGTAAGTAAAAAACCAAAAAATTCTACTACTCTATTGGATACAGTGCCATACAGTGACCACCACCACAATGCAGTGCCCACAAGGGCAGCGACCTGGTGGTCCAGCAATAGCCTTTTCCCCAGACTCTGGGCCACTCCAAAGTGTCGGGCATTTTTGAGGGCGGGAGACCTAAAGTGTTTATACTTACTTATATATGTGATCTATGGAAGGGGGAGGGGAAGTGGGATGGGGGATTTCAATTTGTGTTTTTTTTTTTTTTGCACATTGCACAAAGCGAAGTTCATGATGGCATGGTAGTGGGAGTTTGATGTAGAATGACTTGACTGTCCGCAGAGCCCTGACCTCACCCATTACCCAAGGCATGTAGCAGGGCAGAGATGGCGAGCCGAGTCCTCTCATCCAATATCAGTGTCTGACCTCATCAATGAAGGTTGCGATGAGTTATACAGGAAATCTAGGCTGGTCCCCGGCAGATGTAGATTTCAATTCTGGTGCACAGGACTTTCCAAAATTATTAAGAGACCAGAACCTCTTAATTCTACTGCATGTTTTGCCACCAGGGAAATTGGTTAAAAACATTAGAGATGGGAAAACATCTCAGGATTTGTTTTGGGTGGCTCAGGTCCCAGATTCATGTTGAACAAGTTTAGTCTGAACCACACCTTATATGTATGACACTGTCAGGGCTCCATGGAACATATCTGTCATGATAATAGTTATCAGATCTGGAGTCCAGTTGGTGAGGAAAACAGCACAATACTTCAACAGCTGGAGATGAGCACTAAATAGAAGGAACAGAACCTCAGGAGTCGACCAGTCATGGTAAGATATTTGCAGAATGAGGCAAACAGGAGCAGTGTAGTAGTGGTAAGGATCAACAGGATACAGACAGCCAGAATAATAAGGCACAAGATGGAGTCTATCCATAAAACATAGTGTATGACACTGTCAGGGCTCCTAGGACTATACTGTATATATCTATAATACATAGTGTATGACACTGTCAGGGCTCCTAGGACTATACTGTATATATCTATAATACATAGTGTATGACACTGTCAGGGCTCCTAGGACTATACTGTATATATCTATAATACATAGTGTATGACACTGTCAGGGCTCCTAGGAACCTATCTATAATACATAGTGTATGACACTGTCAGGGCTCCTAGGAACCTATCTATAATACATAGTGTATGACACTGTCAGGGCTCCTAGGAACCTATCTATAATACATAGTGTATGACACTGTCAGGGCTCCTAGGAACCTATCTATAATACACAGTGTATGACACTGTCAGGGCTCCTAGCAACCTATCTATAATACATAGTGTATGACCCTGTCAGGGCTCCTAGGAACCTATCTATAATACATAGTGTATGACACTGTCAGGGCTCCTAGGAACCTATCTATAATACACAGTGTATGACACTGTCAGGGCTCCTAGCAACCTATCTATAATACATAGTGTATGACCCTGTCAGGGCTCCTAGGAACCTATCTATAATACATAGTGTATGACACTGTCAGGGCTCCTAGGAACCTATCTATAATACATAGTGTATGACACTGTCAGGGCTCCTAGGAACCTATCTATAATACACAGTGTATGACACTGTCAGGGCTCCTAGCAACCTATCTATAATACATAGTGTATGACCCTGTCAGGGCTCCTAGGAACCTATCTATAATACATAGTGTATGACACTGTCAGGGCTCCTAGGAACCTATCTATAATACACAGTGTATGACACTGTCAGGGCTCCTAGCAACCTATCTATAATACATAGTGTATGACCCTGTCAGGGCTCCTAGGAACCTATCTATAATACATAGTGTATGACCCTGTCAGGGCTCCTAGGAACCTATCTATAATACCAGTGGTGTAACTACCACCATAGCAGCGGTAGCAGCTGCCACAGGGCCCGGGACATTAGGGGCCCGGTGACAGCTGCTACCGCTGCTATCATTATTCTCGGAGGTCTTTTCGGACCCCCGAGTATAATGATCGGGGCCCCCTGTTGGTGGAATACTTTCCACCAACAGGGGGCCCCGAAGCTGCAGCAATGGCTGAGACACAGGAGCTGCAGGTCTGGCTCCTGTCAGCGCTTCAGGACGTTCCCCCTCTCTCCCCCCTCCCTTTCTCTGCTGTCCTCTGCCCACCAATGAGAGGAGGAGGCGGGGCTTATCCCTGCCGAGCTCCTGCCGTCTGCACTGGAGGAAGAAAGGAAGAAGGAAAGTGAAACTAAAGCTACACAGGTACGTACTGGGGTTACTTATTAATGTCAGGCATTACTTGTGTTTTAGTAACTTCATGTGCCTCATATTAATAGCAGTTAACCCCATCATCTCCCTCACATTAACCCCCTGTTTGCCTCACCATAAGAGTTACTGATATGTGAGACATATGGGGGTAATAGTAATGAAGATACTTTATTATTACCTCCATGTCTCTCACATATCAGTAACTCTTATGGTGAGGCAAACAGAGGTTAATGTGAGGGAGATGATGGGGTTAACTGTTATTAATATGAGGCACATGGAGTTACTAAATTGTAATGCACATGACCAGATTTTTTATCCACAATTTGTCCTGGTATAGCGGTCAGCGGGTGACGTGACAGTATTTAGTCCTGTAGGGGCCACTATAGGACATAATACTGTGTGCAGTGGCCACTATTGGGTATAATACTGTGTGCAGGGGCCACTATTGGGTATAATACTGTGTGCAGGGGCCACTATGGGACATAATAGAGCGCGCAGGAATGCGTAGGAGGGACTCGGTCGAGATGTTCGGTGTCGGGGGGGCCCCATGTCAAAAGTTCGCCATGGGGCCCCGCCATTCCTAGTTACGCCACTGTATAATACATAGTGCAGGAGTCCTTAAACTGTGGCCCGCGGGCCACATGCGGCCCACCAAGCACTTCTGTCTGGCCTCGCCGACAACGCCGGCAGGCATGCATTTATACTGAAGCTCCTGGGGAGCTCGGGCCAGGCCATGGAGTGCACTTCACTTTACCTATTGGAGGGCACCGCTCCCGATTTCTGTGCGACCTGTTCTGCCTCCAGCCCACTGTTTAAAAAGTTTGAGGACCCCAGACAGTGTATGACACTGTCAAGACTCCTAGGAACCTCTCTATAATACATAGTGTATGACACTGTCAGGGCTCCTAGGACTATATATATCTATAATACATAGTGTATGACACTGTCAGGGCTCCTAGGAACCTATCTATAATACATAGTGTATGACACTGTCAGGGCTCCTAGGACTATATATCTATAATACATAGTGTATAACACTGTCAGGTCTCCTAGGACTATATATATCTATAATACATAGTGTATGACCCTGTCAGGGCTCCTAGGACTATATATATCTATAATACATAGTGTATGACCCTGTCAGGGCTCCTAGGAACCTATCTATAATACATAGTGTATGACACTGTCAGGGCTCCTAGGAACCTATCTATAAAACATAATGTATGACACTGTCAGGGCTCCTAGGAATCTATCCAGTCAGAGTATAATAGGTGGAGGCCCACAGGAAGAGTAAAAAATAAAAAAATCATACTCACCTTCCATTACCTCTTTTGGGCCTCCTCACAGCGTTCCTGATGACATTATTATGCGCCCAGGGTCACTGCTGGGGACTGTGATTGGGCCTTAGTGATGACATGGGATCGTGACGTCATGATGCTCGCCATGCCCATGTGACTACTGGCCTCAGTGGCAACCTCGGTCCCATGTTGTCACCAGGGTCTCCACCTATTTTAATTTGTTCACCTCCTCTGACCTCCACCTATTATACTCTGTTGTTCGAAACTACACAAGACAAATCTACATTTGTTCGGTTTGGTAAAAAAACGTTCAGAATATTTGGGTCTAACCCGGCTCGGTATGGATTGGTTCACCCATCTCTATAAAGCAACTCTTAATGAATTCCCCCTAATGTTACATGTATTTCCTGCGGCCTATGTGTAGGGATCGTCACCCCTCCTATCAGTCACGTTCCTCCATAGGGCTCACAGTTCAGTTCTGATATTTTAGGCAGGGGCTTCATGGCCCACGTGTGGACTCCTTCTGCATAAGGTTTGGCAATGTCAAGTCTCGATTGCATCACAAATTGGTATCTTATTTGCTACCCAAATAATAGTAAATAGGGAGGCTATATTTACTGCCGCACATCACGCATGGATGACACTGCATGTACCTCTAGGATCCCGTAGGAATACCTTGTATAACAACAGCCGTACATATTTATACTGTGATGTTCTCACAAGGGACACAAGCCTGATCAATGTATGCAGTGTCCTCCATAGAACCAGCCTGTTATTTGTCCTGATGTGCCAAATTATGGAGGTGCACTGGAGTCTTTTTTATTGAGGTTAGATTTGCACCATCTTAACACAAAGTGGCGAAACAGCATTGGCGAGCAGAATAGCCAAGAGTTCAAGTCAATGGTGGAAGATGCTGGATGGGGTTGGATGTACTCGAGCAGTAGCAATGGGGGATCATGTAGAGTTATGAGAAAGGAGATATATAATCGATGTATCCAACCTACATAGACACTTGTCCTCCTGTAATGGAGGTGAAGCTGGACCTCCTTAGTCTAGCGACCTTAGGGTAACCATAAACGGCCATATATTGGATCCCTGCCCAGGAGAGATTGGTAATTCCCATCCAGTAGTAGGTAACAGTTGTAATGTGATGGATTTGACATCATGTCTGGGTCATGTAGTCCTGGCGATCAACTTCTTTCCGCATCTTTTTTTGTTCTATCCCTTATTGCTCCACTGTCACGTGTGAACTCAGTCCTGCAAGGTAGAGCTGAGAATCTGCTGGTGGCCATAAGAAATGACTGGGTGAGTCCCCAATTTAAGGGTCTCCTGGAACATTATGCTTGAGGGACCCATAGTGGCACATCGCCATTCTAACAATTTCTGGTCTCCGCTCTGCGGCGTCATGACTCGGGGCAGAAATACTCCTGGTGTCTCCTTAAGTGGTCGAGCTCCAATGGCATGAAGATGGGGCCTTGGCTTAAAGATGTTGTTGATCTGAATAGCAGATGCATTGAATATGATATATAATACTGTATAGTGTCAAGTGGTGAAACTAACACAACCTGTCTCCGCACCTAAACATATACGGGTCATTTAATCCCATTGACTCCATGGAACTAAAGAAAAAGGTGAAACAAACACCACAGTATGAATGCAGCCACATTGTCTCGGGGAAACGAAACTGCTTTCCAACCATGTAAAGGCCACCAATTTCCCAGGAACAATATTACACTACCCCTCCCCCCCTTATTTTCCAGTAGTATGAGATACATGAGCTTTACTAAAAATACCCAAATATTTTGGTCCTTGTAGTAGGACATTGTGAAGTTCTACTCTACAGGGAAGAACACTTCCCTATATTGACAATGAGGCTCTTTGTTCCCCTGGTCTGTTGTATTCTTCCTCCTCTTCCTCTTCTTCCTCTTCTTTGATGTGGATAATCTAAACAGTAAAAATATACAAATTCCTCCTCATGTTGTAGTAAATAAAACAGTGGGTCAAGCCAAATATAGATTAATGTCAATGGGCTCTCCAGGCGGTGGGCAAACCATGCCATTTCCAGGATTGGAGACTAACAATGCATCTAGGGTGTCTTATATTAGGAGACCGGAGGAAATAACCGAGGCGGTAGGGCACTGTTGGCCGAGGTATCAGCCACCAAAACCGTGGAAGTAAGTAGGACCACAGCTGTTTCCACTTCACTCTGTATTTTGTAGCCTGAAGAAAACATAGGGGCCATTGAGCTGATGTCAAAGAGGCCGGGCGGGGGAAGACTTGAGGCAGGATTATCTTGACTTTTAGCACTAGGTCTCTGCCAAAACTCTTCTTCAACAACATAAATAATAAAAAAGTAAAAATTCACAATGTGGATCCTCGCAAAAAATTATCTGGGTGTAATGGTGGAGGAGGATAAGTAAAAGGCAGATCTAGGAAATGCCTTCTTCACTACTGTATTTAGAAAATCCACTGACCGAAGACAAGATTAGGGGTAAGGCAAATTTTTCATTAAGTTTCACATGTTTAAATCAGTGGACAGTTCAGATCCGCCTTGAAGATACTAAACAGACTGGACACTGGTAATGGAGTGGACGTGGTGTATCTGGACTGGACATGGGTGATGCGGTGGACGTGGTGTATCTAGGCTGGACATGGGTGATGCAGTGGACGTGGTGTATCTAGGCTGGACATGGGTAATGGAGTGGACGTGGTGTATCTGGACTGGACATGGGTGATGCGGTGGACGTGGTGTATCTAGGCTGGACATGGGTAATGGAGTGGACGTGGTGTATCTGGACTGGACATGGGTGATGTGGTGGACATGGTGTATCTAGGCTGGACATGGGTGATGCAGTGGACATGGTGTATCTAGGCTAGACATGGGTAATGGAGTGGATGTGGTGTATCTGGACTGGACATGGGTGATGCAGTGGACGTGGTGTATCTAGGCTGGACATGGGTAATGGAGTGGACGTGGTGTATCTGGACTGGACATGGGTAATGGAGTGGATGTGGTGTATCTGGACTGGACATGGGTAATGGAGTGGACGTGGTGTATCTGGACTGGACATGGGTAATGAAGTGGACGTGGTGTATCTAGGCTGGACATGGGTGATGCAGTGGACGTGGTGTATCTAGGCTGGACATGGGTAATGGAGTGGACGTGGTGTATCTGGACTGGACATGGGTGATGTGGTGGACGTGGTGTATCTAGGTTAGACATGGGTAATGGAGTGGACATGGTGTATCTGGACTGGACATGGGTGATGCGGTGGATGTGGTGTATCTAGGCTGGACATGAGTGATGCAGTGGACATGGAGTATCTGGACTGGACATGGGCAATGCAGTGGACGTGGACATTTGTATTGCGATCAATGGGATAATTGCAGGTTCCAGCCCCCTAGGGGTTAGTAAAATAACAAAAAATAAATAAATAAAGGTTCCAAACTGCCTTTATTTCCGCTGTTTCCCCTTTGATAAAGAATTTTAAGAGAAAGTGATTAATTGTGTGATTGGTGTTCATGGAAAAAAATAAGCCCTACCCTATAGAATAAGCCCTGGTCCTTTTTTTGGGAGGAAAAGATAATATCAGATCCTGTCTTATTTTCCAAAAAACACAGTAATAAAAAAAACTTATTAAAATAAGTATTTAGGAATGTTTTTTATTGTTAAATGGTTATAAATAAAGTTATATATATTCAGTATCGCCCAAAAGTATTTAAAGTGATCACAAAAGGGCATAAATAACAATGTTGCAGTTTGATCCATTAAAAATCTGGGGTCTAATATTGTTATGTGGGGTCTGAATATATATATATGTATATATATATATATATATATATATATATATATATATATATATATATATTAGCATCTGCCTGCGACGTCGTCTACAGGTTGGTGTTGGCGCTGAGCCACTTATATTTAGCCAATTGCTGTTGTGGATGATCCGCCTGCTCCTGCGTCTCGGCTCTGCTACATGGCAGCATATGCGCAGCATACTCAGTTGTATGTACATCTCTGCATATGGAGAGTGTACTCAGCTGTGCTACAGCGCTTCCTAAGCTCTGCTACATCTGGCCATTTAGATTAGAGGGGTGCTCTTATGTCAGTGTCTGAGCAGCTTCTATGTTGGAAACGGCTGAACGGATGTTGCAGAAGTTTGCCACAGTTCGATCAGCCTGCTCCCGTGTCTCGGTCTGCTACATCGCTGCATATGTGTAGGATACCCAGCTGTATGTACATGTTTGCATATGGAGAGCCTATAGAGGTGTGTTACAGCACTGCCTAAACTCTGCTACATTGGTCAATTGTGATTACAGGTGTTTTGTTATGTGACTGTCTGAGCAGCTTCTGTGTTACAAAGGGCTGAATGGATGTTGCTGAAATATGCCAGAGTTTGCTCCGCCTGCTCCCGCGTCTCAGTTCTGCTACTTAGCTGCATATGTGTAGGATACCCAGCTGTATGCACATGAGCTTACCTAGCTTTGCTACAGCGCTGCCTAAGCTCTGCTACATTGGGCAATTGTGATTACAGGGGTTTGGTTATGTGACTCTCTGAGCAGCTTCTATGTTACAAAGGGCTGAATGTATGTTGCTGATATGTGCCAAAGTTCTCCCCCCTCCCCCATCAGAGGCAGAACACCATATTCCCCGTTGTACTCACTAAAACTCTACACCCGTTATACTCCTCTTGCCCACACACAGCCTGCATGTTCTGTAGTCTCCTGAGCTTCCATGAGACTCCATTTTCTTCGGCTTTCACGCTGTGCAGCTTCATCCTATATAGCTCCGCCCACAAAATAGTGTGTAGCTCCGCCCACTGCCTAGCATGATCCTATCCTAGAATGGCTCAAGGACCTGAGATGACGTCATCACAGGTCCTTTAGGGGTTTGTGAACCTAAATTCCCTCACTGCAGTCGTGTAGTGACGTCATTTACTGAGATAAAAAGTAGCCTATGTTTTAATCGGGGTTCCTATCTATGTGTGTGGCAAATTGCCATGTCCCATAAAATGTGAATGATGCGAGTGATGAGCGCATGTGTACAGCACTATGGAGTATGTTAGTGCCATACAGTATATCTGATAGTAGTAAAGCAGACCCCTATATACTGCAGAGGTGAAGCTCGATATATTGTTTTAAGATGGGTGTTTGTGCTTGAGAAGGAGAAATCTGAGACCAGAAGAACAATGAGACCTGATATTGCTGCACCCACAGCTGTCAGCGGCGACTTCCTGCATCAGACCCTATGGCGGGAAATTTATCGAAATCTTTAGGCCATAAAAATGCTGCAACTTTGTAACATGTCAGCAATTCGCTGGAGTCTTAATCAATTCCCCTTAATGTAGCTGAGAAGAATCACACACAAGACGACAGGTCCGGGCTCACAGGCAGTGAAGGTCTTTATTTTTGGCCACAGGTACATGATATGATCACAGACAGGACAGGTACACGCTAAACATGACCAGTCCGAAGGAGACCACAGAGAAGATGTCAGGGATGGAGCCAGCGTTGCAAAGGTCGGTATCGCAGCATTCTCTAACAGCGTGTCCAACTGTTGTGTTACATTGGTCCTTGGCAAGGCAGCCTTTAAATATAGCTTCAGAGTCACCTGGAGATGGAACATAGGTGTGAGGGTAAAACAATGTATATGTATAATGTGTAGGTAACAGTATACACCACACACTACAGGGTAATAATAAGACTTACCCAACTGACTCTCTATACTGTAACAGCTCTCAGTATCAGTGCAATTGGTCTGTGACATAGACTTACAATAGTCACTGCACGAATAACATTGTAGAGCGTCGCCTGTAATGACATGGAGAATAGAGTCAGTACAGTCACCCAATACACCATGACATGTATACAAAGCAGTGTAATATCCTCCATATATACTACTACACCATGTCATGTATACACAGCACAGTACACAGCAGTGTCATCTCCTCCATATACACTACTACACCATGTCATGTATACACAGCACAGTACACAGCAGTGTCATCTCCTCCATATACACTACTACACCATGTCATGTATACACAGCACAGTACACAGCAGTGTCATCTCCTCCATATACACTACTACACCATGTCATGTATACACAGCACAGTACACAGCAGTGTCATCTCCTCCATATACACTACTACACCATGTCATGTATACACAGCACAGTACACAGCAGTGTCATCTCCTCCATATACACTACTACACCATGTCATGTATACACAGCACAGTACACAGCAGTGTCATCTCCTCCATATACACTACTACACCATGTCATGTATACACAGCACAGTACACAGCAGTGTCATCTCCTCCATATATACTACTACACCATGTTATGTATACACAGCACAGTACACAACAGTGTCATCTCCTCCATATACACTACTACACCATGTCGTGTATACACAGCACAGTACACAGCAGTGTCATCCCCTCCATATACACTACTACACCATGTCG
This sequence comes from Leptodactylus fuscus, assembly GCF_031893055.1. NCBI lineage: Eukaryota > Metazoa > Chordata > Amphibia > Anura > Leptodactylidae > Leptodactylus > Leptodactylus fuscus. The sequence goes on from NC_134275.1 coordinate 82,266,335, forward strand.
TGTATACACAGCACAGTACACAGCAGTGTTATCTCCTCCATATACACTACTACACCATGTCATGTATACACAGCACAGTACACAGCAGTGTCATCTCCTCCATATACACTACTACACCATGTCATGTATACACAGCACAGTACACAGCAGTGTCATCTCCTCCATATATACTACTACACCATGTTATGTATACACAGCACAGTACACAACAGTGTCATCTCCTCCATATACACTACTACACCATGTCATGTATACACAGCACAGTACACAGCAGTGTCATCCCCTCCATATACACTACTACACCATGTCATGTATACACAGCACAGTACACAGCAGTGTCATCTCCTCCATATACACTACTACACCATGTCATGTATACACAGCACAGTACACAGCAGTGTCATCTCCTCCATATACACTACTACACCATGTCATGTATACACAGCACAGTACACAGCAGTGTCATCTCCTCCATATACACTACTACACCATGTCATGTATACACAGCACAGTACACAGCAGTGTCATCTCCTCCATATACACTACTACACCATGTCATGTATACACAGCACAGTACACAGCAGTGTCATCTCCTCCATATACACTACTACACATGTCATGTATACACAGCACAGTACACAGCAGTGTCATCTCCTCCATATACACTACTACACCATGTCATGTATACACAGCACAGTACACACAGCAGTGTCATCTCCTCCATATACACTACTACACCATGTCATGTATACACAGCACAGTACACAGCAGTGTCATCTCCTACATATACACTACTACACCATGTCATGTATAAACAGCACAGTACACAGCAGTGTCATCTCCTCCATATACACTACTACACCATGTCATGTATACACAGCACAGTACACAGCAGTGTCATCTCCTCCATATATACTACTACACCATGTCATGTATATACAGCACAGTACACAGCAGTGTCATCTCCTCCATATACACTACTACACCATGTCATGTATACACAGCACAGTACACAGCAGTGTCATCTCCTCCATGTACACTACTACACCATGTCATGTATACACAGCACAGTACACAGCAGTGTCATCTCCTCCATATACACTACTACACTATGTCATGTATACACAGCACAGTACACAGCAGTGTCATCTCCTCCATATACACTACTACACCATCTCATGTATACACAGCACAGTACACACAGCAGTGTCATCTCCTCCATATACACTACTACACCATGTCATGTATACACAGCACAGTACACAGCAGTGTCATCTCCTCCATATACACTACTACACCATCTCATGTATACACAGCACAGTACACACAGCAGTGTCATCCCCTCCATATACACTACTACACCATGTCATGTATACACAGCACAGTACACAGCAGTGTCATCTCCTCCATATACACTACTACACCATGTCATGTATACACAGCACAGTACACAGCAGTGTCATCTCCTCCATATACACTACTACACCATGTCATGTATATACAGCACAGTACACAGCAGTGTCATCTCCTCCATATACACTACTACACCATGTCATGTATACACAGCACAGTACACAGCAGTGTCATCTCCTCCATATACACTACTACACCATGTCATGTATACACAGCACAGTACACAGCAGTGTCATCTCCTCCATATACACAACTACACCATGTCATGTATACACAGCACAGTACACAGCAGTGTCACCCCCCTCCATATATACTACTACACCATGTCATGTATACACAGCAGTGTCATCTCTTGCTTGTATATATATATCATTTCTTACCATGGTACACGTAGATGTAGATACATAATATAATAGCTATGTAACTTCTAGTCATAGTTTCCTCTCTTTGTCTCCTCTGATCTTCTCTGATATAATGCTTCTTACTAGATTGTATCTGGCTCGCTCGGTGGGTACATACATTTTGGGGTGTGCACTTTTGACGCCTTTTCTAAGTATCTAGATGAACAAGACATGCCAGTTATTGCCCAATATGAGATGTAATTTATTGCCGGCTCTACATAAAGCTGAACTTCCCTTTTACAACTGGCATTGAATAGAGATGAGTGAACAGTGAAATATTCGATATTTGATATTCGTTTCGAATAGCTCCTCAATATTCGACTATTTGAACGAATATAGAATCCCGTTATAGTCTATGGGGAAAAAAGCTTTGTTTCAGGGGAAACCACTATTCCACTCAGGAGGGTCACCAAGTCCACTATGACACCCCAGGAAATGATGACAACACCTCTGGAATGCAACTGGGACAGCAGGGGAAGCATATCTGGGGGCATATAACATGCCCAAGTACCTGTATTACACCACTAATAATGCGGGAGCTGACTTTTTCCCATAGGAATGCATTGACTAGTATTGATTGGCCAAATGCCATACAGCAGAGTTGAGCGCACAGCTCTACTACATCTCAGATGTAGCAGAGTTCAGCGCACAGCTCAACTCTGCTATACCTGAGATGTAACAGAGCTGTGCGCTCAACTCTGCTACATCTGAGATCGGACCACAATGGAGACTACTGTGGACCGATCTTAGACTCCGCCTCCTCACAGACGAGCCTCCGGCAGAACCAGCGTTGATTGGCCAATGCTGTACACTGTATGGCATTCGGCCAATCAACACTGGTCAATGCATTCCTATGAGAAATAGGCAGCTCCCGTATACTGCAAGCTGCCAGGGATCCCGACTAGCATACAATGGGCTGCCATGAGATGTGCTTGCAGGTGAAGTTTGAAAGTGATGAGACCTTGCCAGCCAGAGCTAAATGTGAGAGTAAGTTCAATGCAAACACATCATGGCAGCGCACCATATGCTAGTCGGGATCGCTGGCAGCTTGTGGTTTGTGGGAGCTGACTTTTTCCCATAGGAATGCATTGACTGTACTCTTGCATGTATCTCGGGCTGGCAAGGAAGGTATACAGAGCTGCAAAGAGCTGTTTGAGTAGATTCCTACCTAAATAAAGGTAATCCCTAGCTAACCCTGCCTGTACATCTGTCCCTGTCTAGTTCACAGTCTCATATGAACCGAATCTGAAATCCACCATTCGTATAAAGTGGAGGTCACCTGATTTAGCCAGCCAATTACTTTTTCCGATTTTTTTTCCCATGCCTACATTTTCCTACTTCCTATCCCACCTCCCCTGCACAGATATTGGTGCAAAAAAAGCGCCAGGGAAGGTGGGAGGGGATGCAAATTTTTAGTGCCTTTTTTCGCATGGTATTTGAATCGAATACCTCGAACAGCCTGATATTCGATCGAATCCAATTCGATTGAACGCCGTTCGCTCATCTCTAGCATTGAAGTGTCTTTCCCAGCGTATTCTGCTGCACTCCGTCACTTCTATGGTATTGCTTAGGTAGTCCCATAGATGTGAATGGAGAGGTGTTTGAGCCGGTGCTTTGCCACTCACATGGGGTGCGTGGAGGAACTCGCAGGCTCCTGTTGTCCTCATCTCCAATCCTATATAGGGGATATATTCTGCTTACTTATATTGGGATTATTGCATTTAAAGAGGACCTTTCATGGTTTGGGGCACAGGCAGTTCTATATACTGCTGAGTGCACTGTCGGCTTTCCCGGTCTGTGTCCCAGGTACAGAGCTATCGGTCCCGGTACCGGCTCCAGTCTGTCAGGAACGTCCTTCTGCACAGCAGCGCCTATAGCACTGTACAGTGTGAGCGGGGAGGAGTGCCCTCTCCCCTCCTGATAATACTCGTCTATAATTGAGCACTGTGATCAGAGGGAGGGAGCGTTCCTCCCCGCTCACACTGTACAGCACAATAGGCGCTGCTGTGCAGAAGGACGTTCCTGACTGACTGTCTGTGCCCAAATCCATGAAAGGTCCTCTGTAATAGAAAACTCCATATAACTGTGAAAACACCACAAACACAAAGGGCACATATTTTAAAATACCAGAATCCTCAAAAATGATCGTCTGGACGCCTGATTCTAATGGGACTAGGATCCTAAGATGACTGTCCTTAGATGTTCGATAGAATGGGCAGGAGGGGGACGCAGATACAGTTAGTGATGGGGTGGGGGGCTTACAAGATTTGTCACACGAATGTCTGCCAGGAAAATTAGTTTTGAAGTGAACTTGTTTAGTTCTAACAAGAAGTGATGAGTGAAGAAGATTACTATTCTCTCTTCAGTGTAACAACTAGTGAAAACTTCTATCATGAATGATCCCACCGAGAGACAAGAAATCTTTTTGCGTTATTGTGTTTTATTCACAAAGCTTCTCCCAAATGTAAAGCACCATGGAATTAATGGTGCTATATAAATAAATAATAATAATAATAATAATAATAATAATAATACAATGCTTGGTGAGAATGAAAAATAAACGTTTTCGGCCTGACCGGCCTTCATCAGACTCTACAAAATAAGTATAATACAAAACAAAAGACAAAAGTGAGTATCACACCATAGCATGTGTCTTATACATTAGAGGTGGGTGAACAACAATGACTAGACATAATATACAAAGTCATCACTACTGCGTTATGTTGGAAACAAGAAAAGATTATCAAGTTGATATCACGAGAAACAATCCTGGAGCGTGCAAGCTGGTTATCATAAAGTACATAGAAAATATTTCGCCGTCTCCTCGTGTATGTCCTTGGTCACTTATAAGTAAGTATGAAGCATAGAATTGTACTGAAAGATAATATCACCGTCACACTGATAGTTTCTGTAGTGATCTCTCCATCCTCTCCGCACCCCTATAAGATGTAAGTAGAAATAAGAAAGTGATTAGAGATAAATGTATAATAGGACATACTGTTTCAGGTTTTGGTAAGGTAAGAGATAAGAGGACTTCCACAGAAGGGTGTGTGGTCCTGTGGGTGGATGCACAATGTTATACGATACAAGATAGTTGGAGAGCTATTTAATGCAGAGTTAGGACGTGGCTTACCCTCAGTAATTGTCTAGAGTGTTAACTGATTGTTGTTACCAGGACAGGGTATTGGTGTCATCACAGATACAGTGTAAGAGAGCTGTAGGCGAACACACAAACGTATGATTAGGGCCATGACAAGAGCGTGTATGGTTACATAGCATGGATAAGTAGCCAACAGCGTAGAGATAAAGTGTAGCTTACCCTCTGTAAATGTATAAAGTAGTTCTGCACAGACCAGGATGCTGGTATCATCAAAGGGAAAGAATATGATAACTGCGGGCAAACATACAAATGATGCTTAAACCTGAGTATGACCATGTATGTGAGTAGTTACCCTGATAAAGAGGTTTACCTGAATGGCTTGTCCTCACAGTCCTGGCTGAAGCATTGGTGGTGCAGTGTGCCCTATGGGGTAGAGGGATCACAGATGAACTGCTGAGACCACTAAGCCATTTGCCTAATTGTGAAGTAGATCGGGTCCCCAGATCACCCCCTTACCTGTGGAGGAAGCGCAGAGTGTGTCCTCTATCATTGCTGGTGTGGTAGAGACTGCGAGTGGCCCGCGCTTTATCGCGCGCTGAGCCGTCCTCGCTCTGACGTCACGATGCATGCGCGTCACTCGTCATGCCGTCTCGCCCGACGTGCGTCTCCTCGCTATGCAAGGGATTACGGCGTGCGGGGAGACGGCAGGACATTAAATAGCTCTCTTACTATCTTGTATCGTATAACATTGTGCATCCACCCACAGGACCACACACCCTTCTGTGGAAGTCCTCTTATCTCTTACCTTACCAAAACCTGAAACAGTATGTCCTATTATACATTTATCTCTAATCACTTTCTTATTTCTACTTACATCTTGTAGGGGTGCGGAGAGGATGGAGAGATCACTACAGGAACTATCAGTGTGACGGTGATATTATCTTTCAGTACAATTCTATGCTTCATACTTACTTATAAGTGACCAAGGACATACACGAGGAGACGGCGAAATATTCTCTATGTACTTTATGATAACCAGCTTGCACGCTCCAGGATTGTTTCTCGTGATATCAACTTGATAATCTTTTCTTGTTTCCAACATAACGCAGTAGTGATGACTTTGTATATTATGTCTAGTCATTGTTGTTCACCCACCTCTAATGTATAAGACACATGCTATGGTGTGATACTCACTTTTGTCTTTTGTTTTGTATTATACTTATTTTGTAGAGTCTGATGAAGGCCGGTCAGGCCGAAAACGTTTATTTTTCATTCTCACCAAGCATTGTAGAAGCTTTGTGAATAAAACACAATAACGCAAAAAGATTTCTTGTCTCTTGGTGGGATCATTCATGATATAGACTACGGATTGGGACCTTATCCCACCCTCTACCCACCAACATCCATCACACTCCTTCATATAACTAGTGATAACTTCTCGTATTTGGGTTTAACGGCTCAGGCCCCTGATTTGTGGAACAAATTTGGAACAACCAAACCTTAAATTTGCTTTAAACATTATGTAGAATACTATGTATCACATTGCCAGGGCTCATGGGAACCTATCTATAAAACATAGTGTATGACACTGTCAGGGCTCCTAGGACTATATATATCTATAATACATAGTGTATGACACTGTCAGGGCTCCTAGGACTATATATATCTATAATACATAGTGTATGACACTGTCAGGGCTCCTAGGACTATATATATATCTATAATACATAGTGTATGACACTGTCAGGGCTCCTAGGACTATATATATCTATAATACATAGTGTATGACACTGTCAGGGCTCCTAGGACTATATATATATCTATAATACATAGTGTATGACACTGTCAGGGCTCCTAGGACTATATATATCTATAATACATAGTGTATGACACTGTCAGGGCTCCTAGGACTATATATCTATAATACATAGTGTATGACACTGTCAGGGCTCCTAGGAACCTATCTATAATACATAGTGTATGACACTGTCAGGGCTCCTAGGACTATATATATCTATAATACATAGTGTATGACACTGTCAGGGCTCCTAGGACTATATATATCTATAATACATAGTGTATGACACTGTCAGGGCTCCTAGGACTATATATATCTATAATACATAGTGTATGACACTGTCAGGGCTCCTGGGACTATATATATCTATAATACATAGTGTATGACACTGTCAGGGCTCCTAGGACTATATATATCTATAATACATAGTGTATGACACTGTCAGGGCTCCTAGGACTATATATATCTATAATACATAGTGTATGACACTGTCAGGGCTCCTAGGACTATATATCTATAATACATAGTGTATGACACTGTCAGGGTTCCTAGGACTATATATATCTATAATACATAGTGTATGACACTGGCAGGACTCCTAGGACTATATATATCTATAATACATAGTGTATGACACTGTCAGGGCTCCTGGGACTATATATATCTATAATACATAGTGTATGACACTGTCAGGACTACTATGACTATATATATCTATAATACATAGTGTATGACACTGTCAGAGCTCCTAGGACTATATATCTATAATACATAGTGTATGACACTGGCAGGACTCCTAGGACTATATATATCTATAATACATAGTGTATGACACTGGCAGGACTCCTAGGACTATATATATCTATAATACATAGTGTATGACACTGTCAGGACTCCTAGGACTATATCCTATTAATATTATAAATGTGAAGGTTTGTGAGTTTGTGGGTTTGTGTGTTTGGATGTTTGGATGTTTGCATGTTCGGATGTTTGTTCCTCAATCACTGAAAACCCGCTCCACCGATTTGGCTGAAATTTTCCACAAACATAGTTAATACACCCGATTGCGCAATAGGCTACTTTTCGTCACAATAGCGCACATATGTTTGTGCCAGGACCCCCACAAAATCCAAACTCACACCACCATCTCTGCAATCTCACACACTTTGGACCATAGCAAGCCACAAAATTCCTATTACCCTCTACAGCCTCGCCCCTAACCCCACACAATCTCATATACATAGACTTTACCACTTTGCCCCTCACCTTAATGATACTCCAGGAGGCTACCTCTTTAACGCTCCGGAGCAGCCATGTTTGCCGACCCCCATCACTCTGATAATCCGCGACACCACCCACCCATGTCAATACCCCTAGGCGGTCTAATAAATGCAAAAAAAAAGTTTAAAAAAAGTAAAAAAAAAATATAAAAAAAAAAATAAAAAGGATTAAAAATTCAAATCACCCCCCTTTCCCTAGAACACATATAAAAGTAGTTAAAAACTGTGAAACACATACATGTTAGGTATCCCCGCGTCCGAAATCGCCCGCTCTACAAAGCTATACAAATATTTTTCCTGTTGGGTAAACGCCGTAGCGGGAAAAATGGTCAAAAGTGCCAAACCGCCATTTTTTCACTGTTTTGATTCTGATAAAAATGTGAATAAAAAGTGATCAAAGCAATAACATTTCCCGAAAATGGTAGAACTACAAAGTACACCCGGTCCCACAAAAAAATACGCCCTATACATCCCCAAACACTGACGTATAAAAAAGTTACGGCTGTCGGAATATGGCGACTTAATTAAGACCTCCTATGGCTCTGGGAGCGGAGAAATAAAAAAGTTATGGGGTTTTGAAGGAGGGGAGTCAAAAATGAAAATCAAAAAACGCCATCGGCGGGAAAGGGTTAACTTCAAATACTTCTGTCCCAAAGTCACTATGTAAAGTTTCTCACAACACCGTATATATAGCAGCTCAAATACAAAGTAACTTCAACACAAAAGTCTCACGTATTCTCTGAATTACAGCAAAAACAAGATACAAAGTTACATTTCATATCCCATACCTTATACACACTACGAAAACCTTACCCGCGCCTGTATATACCCACTGCTACAATCACCGCAGACCAAGTCGCGGGTACCAGCTAGTATATCTATAATACATAGTGTATGACACTGTCAGGACTCCTAGGACTAATAGTGTAGAATACTCTTAGGGCTACAGAGTTTAATAGTTGGGGGTCCAGGGAAGATGTAAAAAATAAAAAAAAACATTCCCGAGGACTCTGTGTTGGGGTCCAGGGAAGGTGAGTAAATGTTTTTGTTTGTTTTTTATTTTACATACATTTTCTGCACCTCTGAAATTTCCATTTCAGTAGAACCCCTGACTTTTTGGGAAACTTTGTAACAAACCCAGCTCATTATGAATCAGTTCACCCAATGCTACCATGACATGTTTCAGTGTAACACTATGAGAGGAGGGGGCATTGCAGAGGACACAGGGGCATTCGGGCAGGGAGCCATTTTTTGGCTGTGACCCTGACTATGATTCGTAGCAGGGAGCGTCTCTCCTTCCTGGAGCCCATTGTTGCTCACCACAGCCCTTTTATGTAGAGACTGTAGACAACGCCCGCCTGTTTATATTCTGGTTTGTGGTTATTACTTCCTAATGAATTCTGCTCGGTGTGTAAGTGATTTGCTGGCAGCCCAGCCCCAAGATGATAACAGCCGCCAATGCAGGGCAGATGTTGTTTGTGACCTATATATGTCAATTCTTTACTGTGTCGTAAACAGATTGGCCAATGTTCACACAGCTAGTGATATCCCTTATATATTAATACTACAACCTGTACAACGACGTCTACATAACACTTAACACACATAGTATATAGTAATGTAGCAAGCGCCAAACAAATGCTGGCTGCGCCAATGGCCACAGGTTTGGCTCTCTATGCAATTTCCATTGCATGACCACAAGTGAAAGATCGAGGGAAAGAGCCAAACAGGCTACTAAGAGTGTTCAGGAGACCACGTGGGCAACACCATGGAGATGCCTTCACATGGGAACGTCACACGGGTCCTACTCCTGGGATTGTGGTGTAAGGCGACATAATGTAGGGTAGTCGGACCCCTCTAGTCTTCATTTCAGGTACATTGGCAGTTTGGCATTACATGGACTTGGACATAGAACCAGAGATATGGCCATTTCCCCAATGTGGGACTATTAAAGGATTATCTTATTACTCCAAAGGTTTTCATGTTGGTCGCACTACTGTGAGCAACCTGTGTGGCATAAACATGTTACCATGGCCCGTAGCGTCTCCAGACTTGTCTCTCATCGAGCACATCTTGGACGCCATTGTTTGCAAGCCACCAATCTTAATATCTTAACCCATTAATATCCTAATTGATAACATCCATATTATAACAATATATTGTTATCGTGTCTGTCCATCCCGGGATATCCGGAATTCCAAAACTTTCTCATCGATGAGAAGTGTGGCTATTACCCCTGCGATATATGTCTTGTACTGATTCGTGAAATCTTCTGGACTACATCTTGGAGGACATTGTGTCCCTTACAGATCCCAGTAGCTGTCTGTAGATTACAGAGTAGGCGGGGCTTGTGGTTATTAATTTTTAATTAAAGACTTTTAATTAGTTATGTTTGATGTAATGTGTAACCAATTAGCAGCTGAGCCCCGAGATGATGACAAAAGCAGAAGATGCGCAGATGTTGTTTGTGACTTATATATCGGGAGTTCTTTACATTCTTTGTTAATAGATTGGTCAATTATTATCCATAAATATCTGCTAATTATGTCAAATAATAATATTAATAATCTATAGATACAGCTAATGCACATTATTAGTCACATCGCTAATAGGACTGATAAAAGACATGGGGTCATCAAGTCCAACCTTTAACCCTACCGTGTTGATCCAGAGGAAGACAAAAAAAACAACCACCGGCCAGGAAGTTTTTTTTTCCCATAATAGAAGAAAAATTCCTTCCCAAATCCAAATCAGAATAGATTTTGGGATCACTGTCTTTTGTAATGTTAGACTTTTTGAGAACTGCATCCACGCCCATCATGAACTTATGGCAGAGACTTCAATAGTCTTAGGGTTCTTGTAGAGCTCGATACTGGCGGTGAAGACGAAGAGAATGAGCCCTTGTCGTGGTTTCTGTAAAGCTAGGGCTTTGCTCTTGCCAGCGCACTACCTTTCCCAGCAGACCTTGTGACCTGTTACTGTTGCAGGTTCTCCTGTTTATGTAAGGATTAGTGTGCTCACCTGCTTCCTTCCTCCCGCCAATCCCTGACTATCTGTGTGTATATAAGTCGACATTTAAATTTAGATTTTTAGGAGAAAAAAGTAACAATGAGAAGAATCTGCAGAACTAATGATATGCTAAATAGTTCCAAGTCACATTAATGTATGAGATGACCAAGGTGGTTGTTTATACAATGATGGAAGTCTCACGTTCCAAGCTGTAGCGGATGGTGAGATCTGGAGCCTGAAAGTCACAAGGTCAGAACATTGTTACCCTTTTGCTTGTCCGTGTATTCCCAATGATAGATTCTTATGCTCCATATTCTACTCGTGACACTATAGACTACCAATATCTCACAGTGATATCTTCTGGACTACAATTTGGAGTTGTCTTTTGGAATCACTGACAAGTTCCAGTAGCTGTCTGTAGGTTACAGAGGAGGCGGGGCTGGTGCTGATTAGTTTTTAATTGGCTTTAATTACATAATTATGTTTGATGAAAGAATAATCTGCTTTATATTAACAGCTGCGCCCGGAGTGATGACAACAGTGAAAGCTGATCAGATGTTTGTGACTTACATTCTATATAAGGAATTTATCAATTATTTTTATATTCGTTAATAACGTGTCCATTACTGATGACATCACAGATTGGTAAGGTTTTGCCCGGGTTGTTTTTTTCAGCCGGAACTTGTTTGCAATAAGGTTGATACGTCCCACATTGCCCAGGAGGACAGAAGATGCCATATACAGCTCTTATACTTTATTTATAAAATCTAAATTTTTTGAGGTTCATGGACAATTCTAATTTTAATCTTCTTACTTTTTCTACTAACTAAAAAAGTTCAATGACCAGGCAAAGGTAGAAGGGATTGACCATACCTGATGCAGGCGTCCTCATCTATCAACCCAACATCTCAGGAGGTCCAAGACACCAGAAATCTACCCCAGCCAGGTTTCTGGCCTGATATATATTACATCTGATGGACTGAGACATCTCCACCCCAGTTGACTTTGATTCTTGGCTACCTCTGCCTACTTGCTTAAAAAGTGGGGACCCATCCCCTGTCCCTACCTAATTGCCACAATTGTCCTAATGACAGAGACAACTGGGCGACAGTCCCTTCTCTAAATAAGTGCAAACACTAAACACAGACAAGACAACACAACACAGAAGAGGAGTCGGCAAGCCAAGGGTCAAAGCCAGAGAGACAAGCAGTACAAAATCGTAATCCAAAAGAGAAGTCACAAGGGAAGCCAAAGGTCAGAAGTCAGTAACACAATACAATAGCAAGAGAAGAGCTTAGCAAGGACAGGGTCACAATAGCCAGCAAACCTGTGTGGGCAGATGACCAGTTTATAGGAAGTCCAGAACCCGACACAAACTTTATAGGAAGATCGTCTGTCAATCACACACATAAAGCTAACATTAACTATTAGAGGAGCAGAGGGCAACCAAGGTGAAGAAGATGGGTGTGGTGGAAAATCAATCACGGAGGTGAGAAAGTAGGACAGTGTTCAGACAATACAAGAACCTAAAGCAAGGAATAATGACTAGAGATGAGTGAACGGCGTTCGATCGAATTGATATTCGATCGAATATCAGGCCGTTCAAGGTATTCGATTACAATCGAATACCACGAGGCAAATGCACTAAAAATTTGTATCCCCTCCCACCTTCCCTGGCGCTTTTTTTTACACCAATCACTGCACAGGGGAGGTGGGACAGGAACTACGACAACGGAGGCCTCGGAAAAAAATCGGAAAAAGTAATTGGAGGCTAATTCAGGTGACCTCCACTTTATACGAATGGTGGATTTAATATCCGGTTCATATGAGACTGTGACCTATGTGACTGTGAGACAGGGATAGATGTACAGGCAGGGTGAGCTAGGGATTTCCTTTATTTAGGGGGGAATGTTACTCACCCAGCTCTTTGGGGCTCTATCTGCTCGGGATCCCTGTCCGCTTGCGATATGCGCGAGATGACTTTTTCCCATAGGAATGCATTGACCAGCGTTGATTGGCCGAATGCCATACAGAGTACAGCATTCGGCCAATCAACGCTGGTTCTGTCGGAGGAGGCGGAGTCTAAGGGTGAGTTCCCATGGAGTAACGTGCCGCGTGATGTGGCACGTATACGCCGTGTGAGCTTTTGCGGGCCGTATATGCTCCCATTGATTTCAATGGGAGCCGGGATCGTATACGCGGCGCTATTTTGCGGACACAAATTCACGGCCGCAAAATAGCACAGCGTATACGATCCGGGCTCCCATTGAAATCAATGGGAGCATATACGGCCCACAAAAGCTCACACGGCGTATACGAGCCACATCACGCGGCACGTTACTCCGTGTGAACTCACCCTAAGATCGGTCCACAGCAGTCTCCATTCTGGTCCGATCTCAGATGTAGCAGTGTTGAACGCACAGCTCCTCTACACCGGAGATGTAGCAGAGCTGAGTGTCTATAGGTCTAATTACTGACTGTGAGCAGCACATTATCCTAAAGGTAAAAGACGTGGAGGAATCAAAACATTCTATATACAATGTATCCATATTATCTATTACAGGAATTCTATCTATCTATCTATCTATCTATCTATCTATCTATCTATCTCCTATCTATCTATCTCCTATCTATCTATCTATCTATCATCTATCTATCTATCTATCTATCTATCTATCTATCTATCTCCTATCTATCTATCTCCTATCTATCTATCTATCTATCTATCTATCTATCTATCTCCTATCTATCTATCTATCTATCTATCTATCTATCTATCTATCTATCTATCATCTATCTATCTATCTATCTATCTATCTATCTATCATCTATCTATCTATCTATCTATCTCCTATCTATCTATCGATCTATCTATCTATCTATCTATCTATCTATCTCCTATCTATCTTTCTATCTTTCTATCTATCTATCTATCTATCTATCTATCTATCTGTCTCCTATCTATCTATCTATCTATCTATCTATCTATCTATCTATCTATCTCCTATCTATCTATCTATCTATCTATCTATCTACCAAAACGAGCCATTACCATGTTGTAAATACTAAACAAGTTGCTGAGTGAGATTGCGTAAAATCACTTAATTCTATTAATGTTATTATCTTGATTTTCTTTCATCGTGTCTAGACTATCCTGCCGGGCAGAACACATTACAATGCACAGCTTCCACCCGGGGCCAGGCAGTATCCTAGGATGGAGCGTATACATGGAGTCTACATATAACTACGCATACGTCTCACCGGTCAGGAAATAATAATCCACTAAAATGTTCTTAAAGATTTGGCCGTTGCTCAAGGACAGTCTGATATAGGAAATTGTTCTTGTCTTTGTATGGATTGGTGATGGCTTCACATCCGGTCTCGGGCAGGTCTAGATTCTTTTCACGTCCTCACCAGTGGATGAGATAATTGGTTCCATCCATTAGTGAGGAGGGGTCTCCATCGGTGACCCCTGTAGGGTAAATCCTCAGCTCATCCTTGTGCTGTAATAAGACTAAGTGGTCGCTCAATTCGACCAAGAATAGATCGAAGCCATAAAACTTGGTGCTGTTATTAAAATGCATAAGAACATGGAGCTGAAGGCCTTCGGGGGGCGCCGAGTAGGGAATGAAACATACTCAAATGCAGAGTAGAGATTGTGCATGGCGGAGGGGGCCGCCTGACTCTCCACCAACAGATGATATCAGAGGAAAGAAAGATCGGACATGTTGAGTTTTACTTACCTGATACTTTTGTCCTCACAGGACATAACCTAGAGGTGAGAGCCAACTCTCTTTCACCCATAGCACATGCACACTCAGCCGAGCCAAGCATGCAGGTGTATGGGGAGTATGAAGGAATAGCTGCCAGTAATAATAAGAGTAAAAAGACAGTGAGCTTTAGTAGAACATACATTGGAGGGAATGTATGAAGACTGATGTGCGGTAGTATATACATAGCACATTACAGGTCTATACAGTATATTGTCATATTTTTGTTCACATGTTTTGTACCGTCTGCAGGTTATTTGCTTCCTTGAGTGGGTGCAAATGCAGAAAGTTTCCCCAGATCAGCTCTCTGCTAGTGGTATTACTGCTCGGTCTACTGAATATAGGAATACTTGGATATGAGGTTCTTAGCCCACAGTTTGATCAAATTGCAAGAGCCCATCTGCTAGCGACAAGCAGCGCCGCACCTCCCATGAGGCGACCTAAAGCGACCACTTCAGGCGGCGCTATGTCAGGGCCCCGGGGAGCGTGGCATTTTTGCTGACCTAAGCCAGTCCAGGACAAGCTGTCCTGGACTGGCTTAGGGTCACCGTCACTGAGCGGTGGATTGGGGAGGCCGCTGGAGCAGCACTGCTCCAGCGGCCGCCCCTCACGCTCAGGCAGAGAGCAGGTCCTCTCCCTGCCTGCTCTCTGCCTGCTAAAGACGCTGGCTCCGCTCGGCCCTGCCCCCTCCGCGCAGCCCCACCCCCTCCGCTCCGCCCCAATAGGGCGGAACTGCAATTGGGAATTACACCAATCGGGGCTAGAAACTTTTCTCCAGGATCCCCGTTGTAGGTGCATGGTCGGGATTTCTGATACATCTGGTATGATATAGAAATGATCTACGTTACACCGCTCCATGGGACAGAAAGAACAGAACATTATGGCGTCTCTGATGGTCAACATATATTTTTATTTTTGGGATTTATCTTCTATGAAACGTCTTCTATGTGAAAAGTGAAAATAAAGTCTGATTTTTTTAACTGCATCGACAGCTCCTGCAATATTCACAGGGGCGAATGCATCAAAGAAAAGACGGCTAAAAACAGCGCTCACAGTATATACAACACCGGCCTTAGTGAATGTGACCCAGGGTAAGTTTGGTCTTGAACATATTTCCATTACTATAAGGTTGTTTTGCATAGAAAACCCTTTTAGATCAGTCCTGTAGATCCGATACTCCATCATCAACATACATCGGTGTCATATCTGTACTATCGAGAAGGTGAAGCATTTCTCACTGGGTATTTCCAAGCTGATTCATTACACGTAACGAACCTTGAACTGTTGTTCAAATGGGAGGAGTATTGTGCTAAAATTTCTCCAGTGGTCACTGGACATTAACAGGGTGCATATTTAAGGACAGACCTGTAGATAGATAAGTTACTATGGACTGGGGTGATATACTGGTTATGGTGACAGTAACCTATCTATCTGCAGGGCTGGAGTGATATGCTGGTTCTGGTGACAGTAACCTATCTATCTGCAGGGCTGGGGTGATATGCTGGTTCTGGTGACAGTAACCTATCTATCTGCAGGGCTGGGGTGATATGCTGGGTCTGGTGACAGTAACCTATCTATCTGCAGGGCTGGGGTGATATGCTGGTTCTGGTGACAGTAACCTATCTATCTGCAGGGCTGGGGTGATATACTGGTTCTGGTGACAGTAACCTATCTATCTGCAGGGCTGGGGTGATGTGCTGGTTCTGGTGACAGTAACCTATCTATCTGCAGGGCTGGGGTGATATACTGGTTATGGTGACAGTAACCTATCTATCTGCAGAGCTGGGGTGATATGCTGGTTCTGGTGACAGTAACCTATCTATCTGCAGGGCTGGGGTGATATACTGGTTCTGGTGACAGTAACCTATCTATCTGCAGGGCTGGGGTGATGTGCTGGTTCTGGTGACAGTAACCTATCTATCTGCAGGGCTGGGGTGATATACTGGTTCTGGTGACAGTAACCTATCTATCTGCAGGGCTGGGGTGATGTGCTGGTTCTGGTGACAGTAACCTATCTATCTGCAGGGCTGGGGTGATGTGCTGGTTCTGGTGACAGTAACCTATCTATCTGCAGGGCTGGGGTGATATGCTGGTTCTGGTGACAGTAACCTATCTATCTGCAGGGCTGGGGTGATATGGAGGGGTCTGGTGACAGTAACCTATCTATCTGCAGGGCTGAGGTGATATGCTGGTTCTGGTGACACTAACCTATCTATCTGCAGGGCTGGGGTGATATGCTGGGTCTGGTGACACTAACCTATCTATCTGCAAGGCTGGGGTGATATGCTGGTCTGGTGACAGTAACCTATCTATCTGCAGGGCTGGAGTGATATGCTGGTTCTGGTGACAGTAACCTATCTATCTGCAGGGCTGGGGTGATATGCTGGTTCTGGTGACAGTAACCTATCTATCTGCAGGGCTGGGGTGATATGCTGGTTCTGGTGACAGTAACCTATCTATCTGCAGGGCTGGGGTGATATGCTGGTTCTGGTGACAGTAACCTATCTATCTGCAGGGCTGGAGTGATATGCTGGTTCTGGTGACAGTAACCTATCTATCTGCAGGGCTGGGGTGATATGCTGGTTCTGGTGACAGTAACCTATCTATCTGCAGGGCTGGGGTGATATGCTGGGTCTGGTGACAGTAACCTATCTATCTGCAGGGCTGGGGTGATATGCTGGTTCTGGTGACAGTAACCTATCTATCTGCAGGGCTGGGGTGATATACTGGTTCTGGTGACAGTAACCTATCTATCTGCAGGGCTGGGGTGATGTGCTGGTTCTGGTGACAGTAACCTATCTATCTGCAGGGCTGGGGTGATATACTGGTTATGGTGACAGTAACCTATCTATCTGCAGAGCTGGGGTGATATGCTGGTTCTGGTGACAGTAACCTATCTATCTGCAGGGCTGGGGTGATATACTGGTTCTGGTGACAATAACCTATCTATCTGCAGGGCTGGGGTGATGTGCTGGTTCTGGTGACAGTAACCTATCTATCTGCAGGGCTGGGGTGATATACTGGTTCTGGTGACAGTAACCTATCTATCTGCAGGGCTGGGGTGATGTGCTGGTTCTGGTGACAGTAACCTATCTATCTGCAGGGCTGGGGTGATATGCTGGTTCTGGTGACAGTAACCTATCTATCTGCAGGGCTGGGGTGATATGGAGGGGTCTGGTGACAGTAACCTATCTATCTGCAGGGCTGAGGTGATATGCTGGTTCTGGTGACACTAACCTATCTATCTGCAGGGCTGGGGTGATATGCTGGGTCTGGTGACACTAACCTATCTATCTGCAAGGCTGGGGTGATATGCTGGTCTGGTGACAGTAACCTATCTATCTGCAGGGCTGAGGTGATATGCTGGTTCTGGTGACACTAACCTATCTATCTGCAGGGCTGGGGTGATATGCTGGGTCTTGTGACACTAACCTATCTATCTGCAGGGCTGGGGTGATATGCTGGTCTGGTGACAGTAACCTATCTATCTACAGGACTGGGGTGATATGCTGGGTCTGGTGACAGTAACCTATCTATCTGCAGGGCTGGGGTGATATGCTGGTTCTGGTGACAGTAACCTATCTATCTGCAGGGCTGGGGTGATATGCTGGTTCTGGTGACAGTAACCTATCTATCTGCAGGGCTGGGGTGATATGCTGGTTCTGGTGACAGTAACCTATCTATCTGCAGGGCTGGGGTGATATGGAGGGGTCTGGTGACAGTAACCTATCTATCTGCAGGGCTGAGGTGATATGCTGGTTCTGGTGACAGTAACCTATCTATCTGCAGGGCTGAGGTGATATGCTGGTTCTGGTGACACTAACCTATCTATCTGCAGGGCTGGGGTGATATGCTGGTTCTGGTGACAGTAACCTATCTATCTGCAGGGCTGGGGTGATATGCTGGTTCTGGTGACAGTAACCTATCTATCTGCAGGGCTGGGGTGATATACTGGTTCTGGTGACAGTAACCTTGGGGTGATATGCTGGTTCTGGTGACAGTAACCTATCTATCTGCAGGGCTGAGGTGATATGCTGGTTCTGGTGACACTAACCTATCTATCTGCAGGGCTGGGGTGATATACTGGTTCTGGTGACAGTAACCTTGGGGTGATATGCTGGTTCTGGTGACAGTAACCTATCTATCTGCAGGGCTGGGGTGATGTACTGGGTCTGGTGACAGTAACCTATCTATCTGCAGGGCTGGGGTGATATACTGGTTCTGGTGACAGTAACCTATCTATCTGCAGGGCTGGGGTGATGTACTGGGTCTGGTGACAGTAACCTATCTATCTGCAGGGCTGGGGTGATATACTGGTTCTGGTGACAGTAACCTATCTATCTGCAGGGCTGGGGTGATATGCTGGTTCTGGTGACAGTAACCTATCTATCTGCAGG
Organism: Leptodactylus fuscus; assembly: GCF_031893055.1. Classification (NCBI taxonomy): domain Eukaryota; kingdom Metazoa; phylum Chordata; class Amphibia; order Anura; family Leptodactylidae; genus Leptodactylus; species Leptodactylus fuscus. The sequence goes on from NC_134275.1 coordinate 82,285,503, forward strand.
GCTGGGGTGATATACTGGTTCTGGTGACAGTAACCTATCTATCTGCAGGGCTGGGTGATATGCTGGTTCTGGTGACAGTAACCTATCTATCTGCAGGGCTGGGGTGATATGCTGGTTCTGGTGACAGTAACCTATCTATCTGCAGGGCTGGGGTGATATACTGGTTCTGGTGACAGTAACCTATCTATCTGCAGGGCTGGGGTGATATGCTGGTTCTGGTGACAGTAACCTATCTATCTGCAGGACTGGGGTGATATGCTGGTTCTGGTGACAGTAACCTATCTATCTGCAGGGCTGGGGTGATATACTGGTTCTGGTGACAGTAACCTATCTATCTGCAGGGCTGGGGTGATATACTGGTTCTGGTGACAGTAACCTTGGGGTGATATGCTGGTTCTGGTGACAGTAACTTTGGGGTGATATGCTGGTTCTGGTGACAGTAACCTATCTATCTGCAGGGCTGGGGTGATATGTTGGTTCTGGTGACAGTAACCTATCTATCTGCAGGACTGGGGTGATATGCTGGTTCTGGTGACAGTAATCTAAAAAAAATGCTGCAGTTTACTCGTGTTGGTAATAGTACGAAAAAATCGAGGTATTGAAAACCGCAGCACGTTAGTTACACCAACAGACACCCCCGCAGTTTCCCTTTGAGTATATTGGAAGCAGAAAGGAAACCTCTGCAGAATGTCTGTGCTGTGGGAAAAACTGCAATGTGTCGCTGCACAATTTTCCTACATCACTTTATAGCTGCAGGACGCTATATGGCGCCGTAGCCTAAGGTGGTTTTATATTCCACATGTAAATTTCTGCTTTTCATTTGCATTTACCAGTTGGCTTATAACAGTGGAAAAATTGAGTTTTTACGGCTGCGGCTTGCATGATGATGATGATGATGATGATGAGATGGCTACAGACTGGTCCTATTGGTTCAGTTATCACTGGGGAGTCTCCAGCTGGCAGAGGGTGTGGTGAGGAGCGGGCAGGGGGAGCAGCGGCTGATAGCACCGCATTACACACATCCTGCGTCAGAGGTCAGGTCACTAGACTGTCAATCACTGTAGTTCATTTATGATGATCGCAACGCTGATAAGGGGGATTGGTCCTATCAAGGCTCTGTTTAAGGCTTTGTGGCTTCCACCACCTTACATGACCACACGCTGCTCTATAGCCCTACCCACTATGGGTTAAAATAAAACCTCCTTGAATTCCCAAAATGTTCGCTAAGAACAGATCAGCATTTTACTGTACGGACAGCACTAGGATATCAGTCCACGTTGTAAAGTGATGAAACTATGATGATGGTCACCAGATATGACTCACGGGCCTCATAGTCATCCACCAGTTCCGCCCTTACTTGGCCTCCTCTGGGATACGGACTCTGACCCCGCTGATTGGTTTTATTGTTAGGTTGTGATAACATATTCAATATATTCAGTACTAGCTGTTACCCGCGACTTGGTCTGCGGTGATTGTAGCAGTGGGTATATACAGGCGCGGGTAAGGTTTTCGTACTGTGTATATGGTATGGGATATGAAATGTAACTTTGTATCTTGTTTTTGCTGTATTTCAGAGAATACGTGAGACTTTTGTGTTGCAGTTACTTTGTATTTGAGCTGCTATATATTCAGTGTTGTGAGAAACTTTACATAGTGACTTTGGGACAGAAGTATTTGAAGTTAACCCTTTCCCGCCAATGGCATTTTTTGATTTTCGTTTTTGACTCCCCTCCTTCTAAACCCCATAACTCTTTTATTTCTCCGCTCCCAGAGCCATATGAGGTCTTAATTTTTCCTGGGACAAATTTTTCTTCATGATGCCACCATTATTTATTCTATATAATGTCCTGGGAAGCAGGGAAAAAATTCAGAATGGGGTGGATTTGAAGAAAAAATGCATTTCTGCGACTTTCTTACAGGCTTTGGTTTTACGGCGTTCACTGTGCAACCAAAATAACCTGTCCCCTGTATTCTGTGTTTCATTACGATTCCGGAGATACCAAATTTCTATGGTTTTATTTACATTTTGACCCCTTAAAAAAATCCAAAACTGTGTTAAAAAATTATTTTTTGAAAAGTCACCATATTCTGACAGCCGTAACTTTTTTATACGTCCGTGTACGGGGATGCATAGGGCATCTTTTTTTGCGGGACCGGGTGTACTTTGTAGTTCTACCATTTTCGGGAAATGTGATTGCTTTGATCACTTTTTATTCAATTTTTTATCAGAATCAAAACAGTGAAAAAATGGCGGTTTGTCACTTTTGACCATTTTTCCCGCTACGGCGTTTACCGAACAGGAAAAATATTTGTATAGCTTTGTAGAGCTGGCGATTTCGGACGTGGGGATACCTAACATGTATGTGTTTCACAGTTTTTAACTACTTTTATATGTGTTCTAGGGAAAGGGGGGTGATTTGAATTTTTAATCCTTTTTATTTTTTTTATATTTTTTTTTTACTTTTTTTAAACTTTTTTTTTTTTGCATTTATTAGACCTCCTAGGGGTATTTACATGGGTGGGCGGTGTCGCGGATTGTCAGAGCGGTGGGGGTCGGCAAACATGGCTGCTCCGGAGCGTTAAAGAGCGCCTCCTGGAGTATCGTTAAGGTGAGGGGTAAAGTGGTAAAGTCTATGTATATGTGATTGTGTGGGGTTAGGGGCGAGGCTGAAGAGGGCAATATGAATTTTGTGGCTTGCTATGGTCCAAAGTGTGTGAGATTGCAGAGATGGTGGTGTGAGTTTGGGTTTTGTGGGAGTCCTGGGAAAAACATATGTGCGCTATTGTGATGAAAAGTAGCCTATTATTTAATCGGGTGTATTATCTATGTTTGTGGAAAATTTCAGCCAAATCGGTGGAGCAGTTTATCCGTGATTGAGGAACAAACATCCGAACATGCAAACATCCAAACCCACAAACTCACAAACTTTCACATTTATAATATTAATAGGATAATACACATGTGTGATTTGGATCACTGACCGTGCGGTATTACACTATTGGGGGGCAACCATGTTATTGGGGGGGGGGGCTCATAGCGCAGTCTGTCACATAAACTCTTACAAGCGGGATCCTCAATCCCATCGACTCCTTACTCTGCAGTGTCTCATTTTGTCCGTATTAGGTCCCTTTGTCATTCATAAATCAGTCGTACGTTGCGCCCATTGGGGCCTTTATTACAACTGGCATATAAAACGCCAATCTTAATAAATCCACCACATTTTGGATTAAACAAAAATACACAATTTTTGTCTTTACAAAATGTATTTAGTGATTCTACAATCTTCACATTTACAGAATCAAATTGTCAGCCGCAAAAGTTTACTTTGTGCCCGGAATTCTATTCTGTTGCAGACTGTTACTTTGTTGCACGGACCATTCGTTTATGACCAAGTTATAATGTGCGACATAATGTGTTTTGTATTAGCAACTTGTGCCTTACAAAATGACATCCCTTGTCACATATTAACAATGTCCACAAGCAACACCCATCGCCGACGTTGGTTACAAAATGTAATTTTGTCACGAGGGGGGCGTGGCCTAGGACATGGCGCTGTAAAGACGTGGTCTCCCTGAGCTCCCGGACCCCGTCGGCAACTTACCTCTCTCCACCGGTCCTACCGCTTCTCTGCCTCTTGCCTCACGATGGTCCGACGGGTGGGCCGAAAGACCTCCACTCCGGCCCGCTTGGAACCCCCGATAGCGAGGTTTCTTCTCGCAGCGGCCTCCTCCAGCTCTCCGGCGGGGACATCCAAAATGGCGCCGGCGCGCGCCTCCGACCTGCAGCCTGAAGTTCCGGCTCCCTCCTCGCTCCGTCTGTCAGTGTCGGCTCCAGCTCCGGACCTGTCCGGCTCCTCTCCTGCCTCTGCTCGGCTCTCCCCTGGCATGGGGACTCCTGGGGCTGCTGCTGACAAGGTAGGCCTGGCTCCTGAGACTGTCTGCCCTGACCGCATGGCGGCCCCCCTCCCCCAATCACTCTCCACTGTGCCTGGCCCTGGCTGTCCCTGGACACTCCACGCTGACCCTGTGTCCCAGTGCAGTGGTATGCCTCAGGATCATGGCTCCCCTCTCCCTCTGGACTCTGCTGGACTACCTCCCCCCCGGGCCCTTTCCTCAGTTTTGGCTCATGACCCAGATGATCCACTGGCCCAGGTGGCCCAGGTTTTGGCCCCCCAGGCCTCCTCCACTCTGCCTGCAGTTCTCCCTCCTGGGACCCCTCCTGGGTCTGTCTCCCTAACTCTGCAATCCTCCCTATCCTCCTGGGCTGACCCCCAAAGGCCTCAGCGACCCCCGGATTGTGATATGGATTTTTCTTCTACTCCGGCAGCCCTCCGGGCCCCTGTGGACTCTGATTCCTCTGGCTCTTCCTCACATGCCTCCCTGTCTCAGGGACGACCTAAACGCCCTAAGTTATCGGATGTCTTGGAATTGCTTCGTGCTATGCCTACTAAACGAGACATCGAGGCTATGGTGCGCAGAGTGGAGGAGAAACAAGACAAGATTCTGTCGGGGTTCAAGGCGGACTTGCACACCCTTTCGTCTTCTGTCACGTCCCAACAGCAACGCACGGATTCTATCGATCAACGTCTCCTTGCAGTGGAGGACTCTCTATCTGCTCAACGCATGTTTAATCGCCATCTTATCCTGCAAGTAGACGATCAGGAGAATCGGGGTCGCCGGAACAACATTAAACTGAGAGGCATCCCCGATGCTGTTGCTTCCAAAGAGCTTCGCTCTATTGCAGTTTCGGTTTTCAACACCGTTCTGTCCCGACCAATGGATACAGAAATCAATATCGATAGGATCCACCGGGTGCTTGGACCTAAAAGAACCTCCTCTTCTGACCCTCGGGATGTCCTATGCCGGGTGCATTTTTATAAAGAGAAAGAGGACATTCTTCAGGCGGCATGGCGCCATGGTCCGGTTCCGTTTCTGGATGGCTCTATTTCCTTACTCCCTGATGTTTCCCGCCGCACTCTGGCGATGCGGCGCCTGCTGAAGCCTACTCTTCGTAAAATCCTGGACTCTGGAGCTACTTATCGCTGGGGTCACCCCTTTCATCTCCTGATCCGCCGAAATGGCGCTAACTTTGCTTTGCATTCCCCTGACCAGGTGGAGGATCTCGCCCATTTTCTGGACATCTCCGATTTAACTTTGCCGGACTGGCTGGAGTTCCCTCTTCCGCCCCCTTCATCTGCTGCTGGCTCTTCCTCACCCCCACTGCCCCGTCAGGGACGCCGTGGGAGGGACCCCTTGGGGGCCCCCCTGGAGAACGTTTCATCTGAGCCGATGGTCTAGACTGTGCTGGGCCCTCCGAGGCCGCCTAACTTCTATTGTTTTATGCTCTTTTGTATTTTTTCGTTAGTGTCTCTATGTCTACCCTGTTATTTGCTCCCTATGTCCGGTTTTGCGCCCTGGGGGTGCAAGGGGTGGATTCCTGTCCCCCCCTTCCCCCTAGCTGTACGCTGTTTTGCCTGCCTTCCTTCTTGCCCCCCGGCCGACCAGGGTTGCTCCATGTATGCTTTCCCTACGCCGTGGTCTCTGCCTGTTGAGGCTTCGTTGTACGGTGACCTGTTTTGGGAACCCTTATTGTGTTTGCCCTTTCCACGGGGCGCCAGGATTGGCCGGGGGGTGGGCTGTTTGTTCTCCGCAATTGTGGCTGGCCTCTTCAGCTGGCTTTCCATTGCGACCCCCGTTGTTTTCTCAATTGTTGCCGTGTTGCCGATGTGGGAATGGGTGGCTCTGTGTTTTGAGTTACCTCTCCCCCATCTAGTTAGGTTTAGCGACTCTCTGGGTGCACTCTGCGGCGTGCCCCTGAGACCTGCTCTAGTGGGTTTTTTCCCACCGATTGGTGTTTTCCCGAGCTTGGATTAGCTAAGCTCGGTCTTAGCAGTTGTTTGCTTTTTTGTCCTCTTGTTTCTGTTTGTCTGTCTGCTTTTTTTTTTCCCTTGTCTCTCCCAGTTCTTCCTCCCTTTCCCCCTCCCCCTGCCCATTCCTCCCACCCCTCCTCCCTGGTCCCCTCCTCCCTCATCTGCTCCCTCCCTCGCCTTCCTTCCTCTCCCTTCCTCCTGGGGGCGGTCCCGGGCCCCCTGCCATGGATTCTTTAACCTTCTCCTCCGTTAATGTGAATGGGCTTAATACTCCTGAAAAGAGGTCCTCCCTTTTGCGATTGCTTTGGAGTAAGAGAACGGCTGTGGCTTTCGTGCAGGAAACACACTTCAGGGAGGGTTCTGTCCCCTCTCTCTCCTCTTTCAGATACCCTGACGTATACCATAGCTGCTTTTCGGAATCCAAGTCTAGGGGAGTTAGCATTTTAGTGGGGCGTTCGGTGGCTTGGAAGTATCGAGCAGCTCTTTCAGACACTTCGGGTAGGTTCCTGTTTGTTAAGGGGGAGCTGGCGGGAACCTTGTTTACCTTCGCTAATCTTTACCTTCCCAACTCGGATCAGATTGGTTCCCTGGAGCGCATCTTGGATAGGCTTTCCGATTTTGCTGAAGGGACCCTTTTGGTTGGAGGAGATTTCAATCTAGCTTTAGACCCCGCCCTGGATGTCTCTCGTGGTGTGTCGTACATGTCTTCTCGTGCCTTATGCCGGGTCCGTAAGCTTCTTCATTCTCATCAACTGATTGATGCTTGGCGCACGATCCATCCGGATGGTAGGGACTACTCATTTTATTCGCACCCCCGAGATGTCTACTCGAGATTGGACTATTTTTTCGTCCGTCATTCGGATGTCCCATTGCTTCGGGGTTCCGTGATCGACCCTATCACTTTCTCTGATCACGCGATGGTCCATGTTGAATTGTCGTCCCCCTTGAGGAGGCCTAGATCTTGGCAGTGGCGCCTCAATGAGTCGCTTCTGCAGGATGTCCCGACTTCCCTGGCAGTCACTTCTGCTCTGGAACTCTATTTCAAGGAGAATAACACACCTGACACCTCCCCTGTTATGCTTTGGGCGGCTCATAAATGTGTTATCAGAGGGGTGTTGGTCCAACATGGTTCTCGCTTGAAAAAGGAGAGGTCTAGGGATCTTGCTGCTCTGATAGCCGATGTGGTCTCTCTGGAGCAGTCTCATAAGCGCTCGCATGCGCCTGATGTTCGCGCTGCTCTTCTTCTGGCCCGCAGGAAATTGCGTGAGAGACTCGACGTTCGCACCCGTCGCCTCTTAGCTAGGGGGCGCCGACATTTTTATGAGTACGGTAACAAGTGCAGCAGAACGTTAGCCCGTTCCCTTCGGGAACAACGCTCGCGTAACTTTGTCCCCCTCGTCGCTGGGCCCTCGGGTACGCGCCTCACGGATCCGAATCGCATCGCGGAGGAGTTTGCTAACTTCTACCGGCGCCTCTATAATTTATCTCCCCACTCCGAGGTTCCTTCGTGTCCCCCGGTCCTCCCGTTGATTGATAGGTACATACGTGAATCGGGTCTACCTCGTCTTTCGGAGGAAGTGCTGGCGTCCCTGGAAGCCCCTATTTCTGGTGAGGAGGTTGCGCAGGCCCTTGGTTCTATGCAGCCTAGTAAGGCCCCCGGCCCGGATGGCTTCCCCGCCGCTTACTATAAAAAGTTTGCGCCTTTGCTCTTGGGCCCCCTGACGGGTGCCATTAATGCGGTTTCTGATGGTGCGCCATTACCCCCAGACATGACCAGGGCCCACATCACGGTCATACATAAGGAGGGTAAGGACCCCTCCTTGTGCTCCAGCTATAGACCCATCTCCCTCCTTAATGTTGATCTAAAGGTTTTTTCCAAGGTCCTGGCCACGCGCTTGGCTCCCCTCCTTCTTGACCTAGTGGATTCGGACCAGGTTGGTTTTATCCCCTCTAGAGAGGCCAGAGACAATACTGTTAAGGTCCTTAATGTTGTTCATCTCGCCCGCTCCCGCAATCGCCCGCTATGTCTTCTCTCCACTGATGCGGAGAAGGCATTTGACCGGGTAGGTTGGCCCTTCCTCTTTGCGGTGCTGGACCATATTGGCCTTGGCCCCTCTATGAAGACTTGGATTTCCTCATTGTATACTGACCCCTCCGCTTCCACGAGAGTCAATGGGTTCTTGTCCTCCCCTTTTCCGATCCGAAATGGCACTCGCCAGGGCTGTCCGCTCTCCCCCTTGATTTTTGTCCTCACTCTGGAGCCCCTTCTCCGGACACTCAGAGCTAACCCTGCCTTATTAGGTGTTGAGATGGGGGGCAGACATGTGAAAATAGCGGCTTATGCCTCAGGGCATCTCTTGCCCTTGCTTTCCCTTTCCGTTGGTCTCACACTGCCATAAAATATCTCGGTGTTTGGATCCCTAGTTCCCTTGACGAACTCTTCTCTCTTAATTATCTGCCGCTTCTTAGGACGGTCCGCCTTGATCTGAAAAAGTGGTCCAGGGGCACTTATACTTGGTTCGGCCGATGTGCCATCTATAAAATGAATGTCATGCCCAGATTTCTGTATTTGCTACAAACCTTGCCCGTCCATATTCCTCCTAGTTTCTTCAAATCGCTCTACTCGGATCTGATTCGGTTTGTTTGGCAGGGTAAGCGTGCCAGGCTGGCGCGTACCATCCTGACGCTCCCAAAGACTCGGGGCGGCCTGGGTCTTCCGGATCCTCGCCGCTACTATGAGGCTGCCCTTTTGCACAGGGTCCTTGACTGGTGCCGTCACTCTCTCTTCAAGCAGTGGATATCTTTGGAGGGTTCCTTTTCCCATGTCCCGTTGCATCTGCTCCCCTGGCTTGACTCGGTCCCTGCCCCTGCCCTCGCCTCTCACCCCACGATTGGACCTACCCTTCGGGTGTGTCGACTGCTCTTTCGCAAGGACGGCCTTTCTCCCTCTCCTTCCCCCCTCCTTCCTGTTTTGGGCTCTCCGTCTTTCCCTCCGGGGCTTTCTCCAGGCCCTTTTCGATCATGGTTGAGGGCTGGGGTGCAGAGGGTGTTCCATTTCCGGGCCAATGGTCAATGGCGCCCCCTGAGTGACATTCAATTGGACTTGGCTCTCCCTTCTCTGGGGCCCTGGGGAGGCCTGCAGCTTACCCATTTTCTCTCCTCCTTCGCCGACTCGACCTCCTTTGATAGATCTCTTACGGTCTTTGAGAAAGCCTGTGTTGGCTCTGGTCTTCAACGCCACTCCCTGTCGGAGTTTTATGCCCTTTTGGTCTCCCCTCCTCCGAACCACAGACCCTCTTTCCTCTCCAAGTGGGAGGCGGATCTTAACCTCTCCTTCTCGGATGCGGACTGCTCTAGAATCTTGGAGCTCGCTCACAAAAGTTCATTGGCCTGCAAATACCAAGAGGCGGGCTACAAGATCCTTACCAGGTGGTACCATGTCCCTTCCCTTCTACATAAATTTTTCTCGTCTGCCTCTCCTCTTTGCTGGCGGTGTGGTTCGGAGGAGGGGACGCTCCTCCATGTTTTCTGGAGCTGCCCAGCTCTGAGGGAGTTCTGGGATGGTGTTCATCGCTTGACTTCCCAGATCTTTCAGATCGACCTGCCTAACTCCCCGGCCTGCTTCCTCCTTCACTTGTCTGGGGTCGCCCGCAAGACCTACCGGAAGTCAGCTTATAGGCACCTGATTAACGCAGCTAGGGCCTGCATCCCGGCCTTGTGGAAGTCCCCTCATCCCCCGTCTCTTTGCCATTGGGTTCGCAAGGTGGAGGACCTCCAAGCTATGGAGGATTTCACGGCGTCCTTGCGCGATGCCTATGACGCCTTCCTTGGAGCTTGGACTCCTTGGATCCTTTTCCAGGGCTCTGACCAATACAGGTCCATTGTGGGCAGTGGGTGAGGTCTTGGAGTGGGTGTTTCCCGGGACTCCTCCCCTCCCCCCCTACCCCCCTCTCTTTTTCTCTTCCCCTTCTTTTCTTTTTCTTTCTCCTCTCTGTTGACTTCCCTCTGTTTCTCTTTCCCCTCCCCCCTTCCCCCCCTTGTCTACCTCTCGTCCCCCCCCCCTCCTCCTCAGGCGGTTTTTCTCCCGCTTTGTTGTCCCCCCCCCTTTTTTTTTACTCTCCCTCATTTTTTGTATTGACTCTGTGTTGGCCCCTCCTCCCCCGTATTGTTGGTTGTGGTGAGGTTTGGCCTCTGATTTTGTCGGGCGACCCCGCTTTTGGTCGGGTCCCCCGTGTTTTGCTATGTGTTTGTTTTGGATTCATATATCCTTTATTTCCTCTTTTATGTGACCTTGCTTTCATAAATAAAGAATTTATAAAAAAAACAAAATGTAATTTTGTGTGCACAAGATTTATTTTGTGGTTCGATGGTCACAAAGATGATCAGTGACAAAATGAATTTTGTGATACAAACTGAATTCCCTACTGAATGACCCTGAATAGCGTAATATGTAACTGTAACCCAAGGTATATACTCACTAATAAAAATACCAATAATTAACTGGATCATAAAATAACATCAGAGATACTGGATATAAAGAGCCAAGGAAGGGGCCACACGGTGGCTCAGTGGTTAGCACTGTAGCCTGGCAGCGCTGGAGTCCTGGTGTTCAAATCCCGCTAAGGACAAAAAACCATCTGTAAGGAGTTTGTATGTTCTCCCCGTGTTTGCATGGATTTCCATCCCATATTCCAAAAAAGACATACTGATAGGGAAAAATGTACATTGTGAGCTCTATGTGGGGCTCACAATCTATAAAAAAAATAAAAACAAATAAAGAGCCAAGGAAACTGGGAAATGCAAGAAGAGAAAAGGAACCATGAAAACCGTTATATCGCTTGTCTTTATCATTCTACTGAGCAGCCAGACTGGTAAATCATAATGTAAAAGTGCAAGAGTGTGACTGTGCTGTGTATACATGACATGGTGTAGTAGTGTATATGGAGGAGATGACACTGCTGTGTACTGTGCTGTGTATACATGACATGGTGTAGTAGTGTATATGGAGGAGATGACACTGCTGTGTACTGTGCTGTGTATACATGACATGGTGTAGTAGTGTATATGGAGGAGATGACACTGCTGTGTACTGTGCTGTGTATACATGACATGGTGTAGTAGTGTATATGGAGGAGATGACACTGCTGTGTACTGTGCTGTGTATACATGACATGGTGTAGTAGTGTATATGGAGGAGATGACACTGCTGTGTACTGTGCTGTGTATACATGACATGGTGTAGTAGTGTATATGGAGGAGATGACACTGCTGTGTACTGTGCTGTGTATACATGACATGGTGTAGTAGTGTATATGGAGGAGATGACACTGCTGTGTACTGTGCTGTGTATACATGACATGGTGTAGTAGTGTATATGGAGGATATGGATACAGTGTATACACTTTATGGTGTGTTATGTGGTGATATTGAGTATATAGATATATATTCTGTGCTTTGTAATCTCTTACAGCTCTGGCTCTCAGATGTTATTCTTGTATCAGTGACTGTAAACATCCTGTGGTTCAGACCTGCTCGGGTTTCTTTGATGTTTGTCTTCAGCATACACTTAATAACTGTAAGTCACTATAGACCCAGCCCTGCAGATAGATCGGTTAGTGTCACCAGAAACAGCATATTATAGACTACTAGCCACTGCCCAGGACTTTGTCTGCGTGTTGTTGGCGTTGAGGATCCGCCTATATTCAGCAAATTGCTGCCGTCGATGGTTTGCCTCCTCCGGCATTTGGCAGCTCTTAAGCTGTCCTGTTGCTGAACTCATTCCTCGCGCTGTGCCCATGATTGTTCCGGTATCTCAGCAGCTCGCTGGGACGCCATGTAATGAATGTGTTGTTGGCACCGATGATCCCCGTCAGCTCCGCTTGAGGAGAACTCTGTGACTTCTGGCTCCTTCATAGCTCTCGTTGTTTTCGAATTCTGCAACAAATTAGATTTTCTTTTTCCCGACATGTTTAATAGTAGCAAACTGACAATGTGGATTAAAGGTGTTTTCCTATCCAGTGTGTCTGCACTGCCTGGAGCAGATCAGATAATATGCAGATGCTTGTACACAATCCACTGAGGGTTAGATGAGTTTTTACATAGAGAGATAACAGCTCTGGGACCTGAGATAAGGCCGCTGCAGGAGCAGGGTAATATAGTATGTGAACATAAATTCATAACATTTGTGAAGCCATGTCATTTACAGGGATAAAAAGTAGCCGATGTGTTACTCCAGGTTACAATCTATCTATGTGCAAAATTTCATTCAAATCCATTCAGATGTTTTTGCGTGATTAAGGAACAAACATCCAAACACACAAACTGTCCCATTTATAATATCAGTAGGACATATACTGTGTATATACATATATACTATAGACTACATCTAGCATTCCAGATTGGTGAGTACTGACCATTTGGCTTCTTTCCTCTGTGTCCTCCCCTGTGTCCTTCTGCTGCTCTCACATGAGGATCCACCACCCAGATCTGCTTTATATTCTCACCTCCAACCTGTTCCTTTGACATATCCAGTAATTGTTCTTGCTACAATGTAATTCTCATTGTTTCTATGTTGCAGTTCCTATTAAAGCTTGTGCACAGAGCGTTTCCTGTGTCAGTGGCGTCTCCTGCTGCGAAACCGATCTCTGCAACTCGGCCATCAGCCCCAGGATGTCCATGCTCCTTGGAGTAACAGTCCTTGTGGTCTTGTGGGTCTCCAAAGTCTTCTGAATACAATGTAACCATTGATAATCCTCAGGGGATGATACATTGGCAGATATTTAGGTGGTTATTCTCTGTTAATCTTCAGGTAAATTCACACGGAGGAATTTGCTCTTCATTTTCTGACTTGTGAACTTTCCCTGAATACTATAGGGGGGGTCAGTCACCAGAAGCAGCATGTCACCCCAATGTCACCCCCTCTACCTCATAGATTGTAAGCTCTTGTGAGCAGTGCCCTCGGTCCCTTTGTGTGACGTGACTTCTCTGTCATGTATCTTTGTCTGTACTTGAGCCCTACATTTTGTACAGCGCTGCGGAATATGTTGGTGCTATATAAATAAAATGTATTATTATTCCTAAAAGCAGTGAATGTGTGAGGTCCTGAAGGTTCGGTCCTGATGGGTTCAGTAGTTTTTGGAAAAATCCAGACATTAAAGGTTCCTTGTGCCGACATTTACTGGTGAACTTCTGTTATACATTGCACCGTCATCGCTATTAGATGCACCTTGTCATGAACGTATAAAAAAGGTGTAATGTGAACACTCGCCTAGGCGTAAAAATAGCAAAAAGCATCAATGGAAACCGTTACAAGTTATTTATATTATCTGTGCACCGCTGCCCCCTAGAGGCCAAGCTCAATTATGACAATCTATACTATATTCATACCTCCCAAATTTCAAAGGACAGAAAAAGGGATGGAATGTGCAGCGTGTTATGTGCACCGCAGCGAATCTAGTCCCATACACTTTTATTATGACACTTCCTGTTCCCATGCATTTTTTGTGCCCCCCACACCGTTTAATGCTCCTACAATCACCCTAACGTGATATACGAGAGCTATGAAGGAGCCAGGAGTCACAGAGTTCTCCTCAAGCGGAGCTGACAGGGATCATTGGCGCCAACAACATGCTCATTACATGGCATCCCGGCAAGCTGCTGAGATGCCGGAACGATCCTGGGCACAGTGCGAGGAATGAGTTCAGCGGCAGGATGGCTTAAGAGCTGCCGAAACGACGGAGCAGGCAAACCATTGACGCATACCTCCCAACCGTCCCGATTTCCCGGTTGGAGGGAGGTATGTCCCAATTTCAACTCAGATCTGCGTCCAGAGGACGCAGATCTGAGTTGAACACATATGCGGCTGAAGCAAGGAGCTGACACAGGTCAGCTCCTCGCTTCGCCGCTGCCCGCCTCTATCCCTGACCCATGCAGCTGAAGCTGCTCGCGTGCTCGCTTCGCCGCTGCGTCTCTCTCTCGCTGACACATGCGGCTGAAGCGAGGAGCTGACCTGTGTCAACTCCTTGCTTCGCCGCTGCCGCCGGCTCCTGGCTTGTACATCGCGTCTACAAGCCAGGAGCCGGCGGCAGCAGCGAAGCGAGGAGCTGACACAGGTCAGCTCCTCGCTTCAGCCGCATGTGTCAGCGAGAGAGAGACGCAGCGGCGAAGCGAGCACGCGAGCAGCTTCAGCCGCATGTGTCAGGGAGAGAGGCGGGCAGAGAGCGGCGAGGGAGCGGAGGAGAAGGTAAGTTTAATGTGGAGGTGGAACGTGAATCTGGGGGCAGATGAAGGAGAGGACGGCATGACACTGGGGGCAGAGATGGAGAGGACGGCATGACACTGGGGGCAGAGATGGAGAGGACATGAATCTGGGGGCAGAGATGGGGGACATGAATCTGGGGGCAGAGATGGAGGGACAGGAATCTGGGGGCAGAGATGGAGTGGACATGAAACTGGGGGCAGAGATGGGGACATGAATCTGTGGGCAGATGAAGGAGAGGACGGCATGACACTGGGGGCAGAGATGGAGAGGACATGAATCTGGGGGCAGAGATGTGGGACATGAATCTGGGGGCAGATATGGAGGGACATGAATCTGGGGGCAGAGATGGGGTGGACATGAAACTGGGGGCAGAGATGGGGGACATGAATCTGGGGGCAGAGATGGAGAGGACATGAATCTGGGGGCAGAGATGGAGGGACATGAATCTGGGGGCAGAGATGGAGGGACATGAATCTGGGGGCAGAGATGTGGGGACATGAATCTGGGGGCAGAGATGGAGGGACATGAATCTGGGGGCAGAGATGGAGGGACATGAATCTGGGGGCAGAGATGGAAGAGGGACATGAAACTGGGGAAGATGAAGGGTGTATATGAAACTGGGGGAGAGATAGAGGGGGGACATATAATTTACGGGTGACTGTAGGAGGATTATACTGTGTGCGGGCACATGAAAAATTAATGAGTGGGCGGAGTCAACACAAAAGTGGGCGGGGCTAAATTTGTCCCTCTTTCGGTTCTTCAAAAGTTGGGAGGTATGTTGACGGCAGCAATTTGCTGAATATAGTCGGATCATCAACGCCAACAACACGCAGACGAAGTCCCAGGCAGTGGCTAGTAGTCTATAACATGCTGGTTCTGGTGACACTAACCTATCTATCTGCAGGGCTGGGTCTATAGTCTATGGTGACTTAACGTTATTATACCCCCGCATAATAAAGTCCTTCTCCTGGTGCCTGCAGAGTATAATGCCCCCCTTCCAGCTTTCCCCAGAATATAATGTCCCCCTTCATCTGATTTCAATATAATGTCCCCCCTTCATCTGTCTCCAATATAATGCCCCCTTCATCTGCCTCCAATATAATGCCCCCCTTCATCTACCTCCAATATAATGCCCCCCTTCATCTGCCTCCAATATAATGTCCCCCTTTATCTGCCTCCAATATAATGTCCCCCTTCATCTGCCTCCAATATAATGCCCCCCTTCTTCTGCCTCCAATATAATGCCCCCCTTCATCTGCCTCCAATATAATGTCCCCCTTCATCTGCCTCCAATATAAATCCCCCTTCACTGCCTCCAATATAATGTCCCCCTTCATCTGCCTCCAATATAATGTCCCCCTTCATCTGCCTCCAATATAATGTCCCCCTTCATCTGCCTCCAATATAATGTCCCCCTTCATCTGCCTCCAATATAATGTCCCCCTTCATCTGCCTCCAATATAATGTCCCCCTTCATCTTCCTCCATTATAATGTCCCCCTTCCATATTGCCCGTTTTATCTGTCTTTATAGTACTGCCTCCAATATAATGTCCCCCTTCATCTGCCTCCAATATAATGTCCCCCTTCCATCTTGCCCCTTTTATCTGTCTTTATAGTACTGCCTCCAGTACAATGTCCCCTCCAGCTGCCTCCACAGTTGAAACTCGCGTGTAAGGCCATAGAGCCATATAAGCAGGCTGTGTATAAAAAGAGAGAAAAACTAATGACTAAATTAATGAAAAATATGGCTAATATAAGTAATAGGTAAGTGGAAAGTGATATAAAGTTAGAAGTGAGAAGAAATGAATACAAAATAACAACAACAAAAAAATGTAACAAAATTCATAAATACAAATCTAATCCATCCATCCAGCAAAAATGCGAATAATACTGAAAAATTACTGAACAGAGTTCGGATCGAGCCTAGAAATGTAAAAGGTCAGATTACAATATCCTACTAATATTATAAATGTGAAAGTTTGTGTGTTTGGATGTTTGTTCCCTAATCTCGCCTAAACTAACAAACAGATATGCGTGAAATGTGGCATATACTTACCTTGAGTCCCGGAATGAAACATAGGAAACTTTGTAGATCCCTACACCGCCGGTCTTCACGGAAAATTACGCCAATGTTCTATCCGGTGTCTGCTTGAGGACCTGAGATGACGTCATCCCAGGCCCTTGAGAAGTAACCGGATTGGCTCGCGCTGCAGTGTGGGCGGAGCTATCGGCTACCTCCGGAGAAGGTGCAAACAAGTGGAAATCAGGACATACCTACATACTTCCCGCAAACTGGGACAGCGGGACAGGACCTGGCTCATTAATATTCACTTCTCTATGGTGTCACCGCAGTATGGTGAATATTAATGAGGGGGCGGGATATCCTCTATCAATGTAAAGTTTAGTTTATTAGATATAAAGGATTCAACCCAAAAAGTCCTGCAAAGAGGAATTTTCTATGGGGTCTACAGGTAACCCCTGTTTAAGCAGACAGGCTCTCTGTCTTTTGGGTCCCCATGCGGACCTGAACGATGAAGGCCCAAATGCAAGTGTGAACCTAGCATAAGCCATAAATCAGAAGGGGTATTATGTCTCCATAGGGAGACCTTGCCATTGAAGGCCATCTGTAGGATCTATGAAACCAAACCTGCAGGACAAGGGATTCTGGGAGGGGAATATGCAAATAACCTCTGCTTGATGGAAAAGGAAACCTGACTTTAGTATAAGCCATGGACACACAGGAGAGGTTCACACCCTCACACCATCCTCTGAGCTCCACATGTATGCCCAACACTGGCTGACTCCAATGACAACCATGTCACCAAGCGTTGCAGACTGGATGCTGAAAACTGAGAAGATGTCAACACATCCACATATGAGAAGATGCAGCAGCTACAGATGGAAAAGTAGAGTCATAGACAAAGAATGCAGAAGATAGCAATGGAGTCCATCATCACAATGTAGGGTTGGTGGGTCAAGGTTCAATTTCATTAATCCAGGGGCAATATCCTGCCAGGCCAACGGTTTACTGGGCAGGCGGCGGATGTAACCACCATCATCTGCTGCTTCTCCTTGATATAAGATGGATCTTTCATAAGAGATTTTATTTATTGGACAGACAAACTGCACCTTTTCCGCAATAAAAATGGACAATGACAATCATGTTTGATCCAAGTAGTAGATTTGTGATGACCCAACCTCATTTTATTGACACCTACAGTTTCCGGTTTGTGTATTAACAAGGGTGCAGCTTCCTAGGGCTGCCAAGTACAACCAATTTACGGAAGTTTTTCACCACTTTTCTGTATGGAACCTGGCAGACAATCCAGAAGGAGAAGTAGATACAAATAGATACAGGTTGTCCATAAGCGATGTAGAAAAAGAACTCCACAAGGTTGTCCTCGGTCTAGTAAAGTCGTGTAGGGTCCACAGTGGTCTAGATGAATCCATATTTCAGAGACAACATGGAGCCAGGCTCAGCAATCTGGGCACATCATGCGTCCTAGCTGAACAGGGCGCCACATGTAGGGATGTGTTTAGCCAACATTGGAAGGAAACTTGAGTACCCAGTTTCCAACACTTTGAGGTCTAGTGCACAAAGATGTAGCCCTGGACGTTGGCAAATGGAGACCTTACCGACCTACAATATATGGACATAAGTATTGGGCCTCCTACACATTGTGCCAACAGGAGTTTTTATATAGGAAAAATTTTAGGTATTTAGCTTGCTTTTATTCCATGCAATATCGTACAATATGCAATCCACAATGGGTGAAACGTTTCTTGGCTATTTTATGAGCCTTGGAAAGAGGAAACCAAAGGTAAGGGCAGAGCTGCAGGAGTAAGGAGCGATCAATGAAGAGAAAAGTCTGCCGTTCTCTACAAACAGGAGTTTTTATGACATCCCATTCCAAAGGTAACAGTATGGAGCTGGTCCCCCATGTCTGCATTGAATGGGGTTGAGGTCTGGGCTCTGTGCAACTTGTCAAGTTCTTCCACACCAAAATCCCCCAACCATGTCTGTATGGACATCGCTTTGTGCATCGTTGGGGAACACTGTGGAAGCCTTTCCCAAACTATTCCCATAAAGTTGGAAGCAACAATTATCCAAAATTCCTTGGTCTACTGAAGCAATAAGATTTTTCTTCACGTACTCAAGGTTCACACTTGCGGTGGGGTTCCCGTTCTTTGAGTTCGCTTTGAGACCCCCCAAAAATGGAAACCCAATCTGCTTAAAAAGTGGTTACCTGTGGAAACCCATGGACTTCATAGACTAGAATGCGGTCTACCATGTTTCCTCCCAAAAACTGCAGAGAGAAAAGTCCTGCTTGTAATGGGGGCAAGTGGGACTGAATGAAACACCTGAATTCAAGAATTAAGGGCTGGGAACCAAGTCGTGTCCATGTAGTGTATATTACAGAACTGTAAGGCGCTCTCTGGTTTTTGGGGGAACACCAATGTCATAGTCAATTAAATGGAACAGTCAGATTTTCTTTCTAATAAACAGACAAAATCTCCTGTACACACGCTCCTTCCTCTACACTCCTCACCATTCCCACCAACTCTGTATATCCTTCAATAGGCTCCGCCTATATGTAATAGACTCCGCCTATATGTAATAGTTTCCGCCTGTATGTAATAGACTCCGCCTGTAAGTAATAGACTCCGCCTGTATATAATAGGCTCCACTCCACTGACACTGGCAATGTTGGATTTTTTTTCTATAGCCTCATTATCCCGCTATTAGATTCAGCTTATTAAGCTCTCTACTGTCAGGTGGGCGTTTCCTGACTATTTTCTCTTTGTTAATGCCCAGGACCACCCACCTGACAGTAGAGAGCCTATATAGCATATTAGGAGCTAAAGCAGCAAATACTGAAGTTTGCAGAGTCTGAGCTCCGGGTGATGGGGAAACGAGATCTCCATTTTTTTGGACACAGATGCCAAAGTTTAAATAAAAAATCAAATTGTGTCTATTACTGGCCAATACTAGATTCCCAATGATTATTATGGAAACCAAATAAATCTGCAACGTGTGCGCTCATCTTAGTGCAGTAATGCCTGTAATACTGTAATAATACTGCAGTAATTAGAGATGGGGGGAGGGGCTAAAAATTTATTTGCAGGCCCTTGGGGGGTATCCATGAAAAATTTATTGAAATTAAAAAAAAATTAAGGTTTTTTGACAATTACATAATGGAGAAGGGGCTGGGGTTGTAGGAGGAGGATGAGGATGAGTGAATTGGGTGCTGGCAGCCCTTCTCCAGTACCTGGACTGTGGACTGGATACCCAGCTGGATATCCACGTCCACATCCTCGTCCACGTCCACTGCTGCATGATTTGCAGTTTCACTGTATGTGTAGCTCTGAAAGAGCTGTTTTTTTCCTGCCTAGTCAATGCTAATATCAGTGTATCGCCCTGAGAACAAGCTCTCCCTATCACTCCAAAATGAAAATGAGACGAAGATGGCGGACACTATTCTTATGAATCAGAGGTCACATGTTTTCGGCAGCCAATGGGTTTTTTAAATTTTTTTGACTGCCTACGTTGTCGTGGTTCCCGTCCCACCTCCCCTGCACAGTTATTGGTGTAAAAAAAGCACCAGGGAAGGTGGGAGGGGACACAAATTTTTACTGTCTTTGTGGCCTGGTATTTGATTGGAATCGAATACATCGAACAGCCTGATATTCAATCGAATACCTATTCGATCGAACGGTGTTCGCTCATCTCTAGTAGTAATGTCTATAATGCTAAAGTAATGCAGTAATAATACATGTAATGCTGTAGTAATGCCTGTATTTCTGTAGTAATACATGTAATACCTAAAATGCTGTAGTAAAGTTTAAGTAATACCTGTAATGCTGTAGTAATACCTGTAATGCTGAAGAAATGCTTGTAATGCTATAGTAATATTGCAGTAAAGTTATAGTAAATCCTGTAATGCTGTAGTAATGTCTGTGATACTGTAGTAATGCTGTAGTAATGCCTGTGATACTGTAGTAATACTGTAGTAATGCTGTAATAATGCCTGTGATACTCTAGTAATACTGTAGTAATGCTGTAATAATGCCTGTGATACTGTAGTAATACTGTAGTAATGCTGTAATAATGCCTGTGATACTGTAATAATGCTGTAATAATGCCTGTGATACTGTAGTAATACTGTAGTAATGCCTGTGATACTGTAGTAATACTGTAGTAATGCCTGTAATACTGTAATAATGCTGTAGTAATGCCTGTGATACTGTAGTAATGCTGTAGTAATGCTGTAGTAATGTCTGTGATACTGTAGTAATGCTGTAGTAATGCCTGTGATACTGTAGTAATACTGTAGTAATGCTGTAATAATGCCTGTGATACTGTAGTAATACTGTAGTAATGCTGTAATAATGCCTGTGATACTGTAGTAATGCTGTAATAATGCTGTAATAATGCCTGTGATACTGTAGTAATACTGTAGTAATGCTGTAATAATGCCTGTGATACTGTAGTAATACTGTAGTAATGCTGTAATAATGCCTGTGATACTGTAGTAATACTGTAGTAATGCCTGTAATACTGTAATAATGCTGTAGTAATGCCTGTGATACTGTAGTAATGCTGTAGTAATACCTGTGATACTGTAGTAATGCCTGTGACACTGTAGTAATACTGTAGTAATGCTGTAGTAATGTCTGTGATACTGTAGTAATGCCTGTGATACTGTAGTAATGCTGTAGTAATGCCTGTGATACTGTAGTAATGCTGTAGTAATGCCTGTGATACTGTAGTAATGCCTGTGACACTGTAGTAATACTGTAGTAATGCTGTAGTAATGTCTGTGATACTGTAGTAATGCCTGTGATACTGTAGTAATGCTGTAGTAATGCCTGTGATACTGTAGTAATGCTGTAGTAATGCATGTGATACTGTAGTAATGCTGTAGTAATGCATGTGATACTGTAGTAATGCTGTAGTAATGCATGTGATACTGTAGTGGAATCGAATACATCGAACAGCCTGATATTCAATCGAATACCTATTCGATCGAACGGTGTTCGCTCATCTCTAGTAGTAATGTCTATAATGCTAAAGTAATGCAGTAATAATACATGTAATACTGTAGTAATGCCTGTATTTCTGTAGTAATACATGTAATACCTAAAATGCTGTAGTAAAGTTTAAGTAATACCTGTAATGCTGTAGTAATACCTGTAATGCTGAAGAAATGCTTGTAATGCTATAGTAATATTGCAGGAAAGTTATAGTAAATCCTGTAATGCTGTAGTAATGTCTGTGATACTGTAGTAATGCTGTAGTAATGCCTGTGATACTGTAGTAATACTGTAGTAATGCTGTAATAATGCCTGTGATACTGTAGTAATACTGTAGTAATGCTGTAATAATGCCTGTGATACTGTAGTAATGCTGTAATAATGCTGTAATAATGCCTGTGATACTGTAGTAATACGGTAGTAATGCTGTAATAATGCCTGTGATACTGTAGTAATACTGTAGAAATGCTGTAATAATGCCTGTGATACTGTAGTAATACTGTAGTAATGCCTGTAATACTGTAATAATGCTGTAGTAATGCCTGTGATACTGTAGTAATGCTGTAGTAATACCTGTGATACTGTAGTAATGCCTGTGACACTGTAGTAATACTGTAGTAATGCTGTAGTAATGTCTGTGATACTGTAGTAATGCCTGTGATACTGTAGTAATGCTGTAGTAATGCCTGTGATACTGTAGTAATGCTGTAGTAATGCCTGTGATACTGTAGTAATACTGTAGTAATGTCTGTGATACTGTAGTAATGCCTGTGATACTGTAGTAATGCTGTAGTAATGCCTGTGATACTGTAGTAATGCTGTAGTAATGCCTGTGATACTGTAGTAATGCCTGTGACACTGTAGTAATACTGTAGTAATGCTGTAGTAATGTCTGTGATACTGTAGTAATGCCTGTGATACTGTAGTAATGCTGTAGTAATCCCTGTGATACTGTAGTAATGCTGTAGTAATGCATGTGATACTGTAGTAATGCTGTAGTAATGCATGTGATACTGTAGTAATGCTGTAGTAATGCATGTGATACTGTAGTGGAATCGAATACATCGAACAGCCTGATATTCAATCGAATACCTATTCGATCGAACGGTGTTCGCTCATCTCTAGTAGTAATGTCTATAATGCTAAAGTAATGCAGTAATAATACATGTAATGCTGTAGTAATGCCTGTATTTCTGTAGTAATACATGTAATACCTAAAATGCTGTAGTAAAGTTTAAGTAATACCTGTAATGCTGTAGTAATACCTGTAATGCTGAAGAAATGCTTGTAATGCTATAGTAATATTGCAGTAAAGTTATAGTAAATCCTGTAATGCTGTAGTAATGTCTGTGATACTGTAGTAATGCTGTAGTAATGCCTGTGATACTGTAGTAATACTGTAGTAATGCTGTAATAATGCCTGTGATACTGTAGTAATACTGTAGTAATGCTGTAATAATGCCTGTGATACTGTAGTAATGCTGTAATAATGCTGTAATAATGCCTGTGATACTGTAGTAATACTGTAGTAATGCCTGTAATACTGTAATAATGCTGTAGTAATGCCTGTGATACTGTAGTAATGCTGTAGTAATACCTGTGATACTGTAGTAATGCCTGTGACACTGTAGTAATACTGTAGTAATGCTGTAGTAATGTCTGTGATACTGTAGTAATGCCTGTGATACTGTAGTAATGCTGTAGTAATGCCTGTGATACTGTAGTAATGCTGTAGTAATGCCTGTGATACTGTAGTAATGCTGTAGTAATGTCTGTGATACTGTAGTAATGCCTGTGATACTGTAGTAATGCTGTAGTAATGCCTGTGATACTGTAGTAATGCTGTAGTAATGCCTGTGATACTGTAGTAATGCCTGTGACACTGTAGTAATACTGTAGTAATGCTGTAGTAATGCCTGTGATACTGTAGTAATGCCTGTGATACTGTAGTAATGCTGTAGTAATGCCTGTGATACTGTAGTAATGCTGTAGTAATGCCTGTGATACTGTAGTAATGCTGTAGTAATGCATGTGATACTGTAGTAATGCTGTAGTAATGCATGTGATACTGTAGTGGAATCGAATACATCGAACAGCCTGATATTCAATCGAATACCTATTCGATCGAACGGTGTTCGCTCATCTCTAGTAGTAATGTCTATAATGCTAAAGTAATGCAGTAATAATACATGTAATGCTGTAGTAATGCCTGTATTTCTGTAGTAATACATGTAATACCTAAAATGCTGTAGTAAAGTTTAAGTAATACCTGTAATGCTGTAGTAATACCTGTAATGCTGAAGAAATGTTTGTAATGCTATAGTAATATTGCAGTAAAGTTATAGTAAATCCTGTAATGCTGTAGTAATGTCTGTGATACTGTAGTAATGCTGTAGTAATGCCTGTGATACTGTAGTAATACTGTAGTAATGCTGTAATAATGCCTGTGATACTGTAGTAATACTGTAGTAATGCTGTAATAATGCCTGTGATACTGTAGTAATACTGTAGTAATGCTGTAATAATGCCTGTGATACTGTAGTAATGCTGTAATAATGCTGTAATAATGCCTGTGATACTGTAGTAATACTGTAGTAATGCCTGTAATACTGTAATAATGCTGTAGTAATGCCTGTGATACTGTAGTAATGCTGTAGTAATACCTGTGATACTGTAGTAATGCCTGTGACACTGTAGTAATACTGTAGTAATGCTGTAGTAATGTCTGTGATACTGTAGTAATGCCTGTGATACTGTAGTAATGCTGTAGTAATGCCTGTGATACTGTAGTAATGCTGTAGTAATGCCTGTGATACTGTAGTAATGCTGTAGTAATGCCTGTGATACTGTAGTAATGCTGTAGTAATGCCTGTGATACTGTAGTAATGCTGTAGTAATGCCTGTGATACTGTAGTAATGCCTGTGACACTGTAGTAATACTGTAGTAATGCTGTAGTAATGCCTGTGATACTGTAGTAATGCCTGTGATACTGTAGTAATGCTGTAGTAATGCCTGTGATACTGTAGTAATGCTGTAGTAATGCCTGTGATACTGTAGTAATGCTGTAGTAATGCATGTGATACTGTAGTAATGCTGTAGTAATGCATGTGATACTGTAGTGGAATCGAATACATCGAACAGCCTGATATTCAATCGAATACCTATTCGATCGAACGGTGTTCGCTCATCTCTAGTAGTAATGTCTATAATGCTAAAGTAATGCAGTAATAATACATGTAATGCTGTAGTAATGCCTGTATTTCTGTAGTAATACATGTAATACCTAAAATGCTGTAGTAAAGTTTAAGTAATACCTGTAATGCTGTAGTAATACCTGTAATGCTGAAGAAATGCTTGTAATGCTATAGTAATATTGCAGTAAAGTTATAGTAAATCCTGTAATGCTGTAGTAATGTCTGTGATACTGTAGTAATGCTGTAGTAATGCCTGTGATACTGTAGTAATACTGTAGTAATGCTGTAATAATGCCTGTGATACTGTAGTAATACTGTAGTAATGCTGTAATAATGCCTGTGATACTGTAGTAATACTGTAGTAATGCTGTAATAATGCCTGTGATACTGTAGTAATGCTGTAATAATGCTGTAATAATGCCTGTGATACTGTAGTAATACTGTAGTAATGCCTGTAATACTGTAATAATGCTGTAGTAATGCCTGTGATACTGTAGTAATGCTGTAGTAATACCTGTGATACTGTAGTAATGCCTGTGACACTGTAGTAATACTGTAGTAATGCTGTAGTAATGTCTGTGATACTGTAGTAATGCCTGTGATACTGTAGTAATGCTGTAGTAATGCCTGTGATACTGTAGTAATGCTGTAGTAATGCCTGTGATACTGTAGTAATGCTGTAGTAATGTCTGTGATACTGTAGTAATGCCTGTGATACTGTAGTAATGCTGTAGTAATGCCTGTGATACTGTAGTAATGCTGTAGTAATGCCTGTGATACTGTAGTAATGCCTGTGACACTGTAGTAATACTGTAGTAATGCTGTAGTAATGCCTGTGATACTGTAGTAATGCCTGTGATACTGTAGTAATGCTGTAGTAATGCCTGTGATACTGTAGTAATGCTGTAGTAATGCCTGTGATACTGTAGTAATGCTGTAGTAATGCATGTGATACTGTAGTAATGCTGTAGTAATGCATGTGATACTGTAGTGGAATCGAATACATCGAACAGCCTGATATTCAATCGAATACCTATTCGATCGAACGGTGTTCGCTCATCTCTAGTAGTAATGTCTATAATGCTAAAGTAATGCAGTAATAATACATGTAATGCTGTAGTAATGCCTGTATTTCTGTAGTAATACATGTAATACCTAAAATGCTGTAGTAAAGTTTAAGTAATACCTGTAATGCTGTAGTAATACCTGTAATGCTGAAGAAATGCTTGTAATGCTATAGTAATATTGCAGTAAAGTTATAGTAAATCCTGTAATGCTGTAGTAATGTCTGTGATACTGTAGTAATGCTGTAGTAATGCCTGTGATACTGTAGTAATACTGTAGTAATGCTGTAATAATGCCTGTGATACTCTAGTAATACTGTAGTAATGCTGTAATAATGCCTGTGATACTGTAGTAATACTGTAGTAATGCTGTAATAATGCCTGTGATACTGTAATAATGCTGTAATAATGCCTGTGATACTGTAGTAATACTGTAGTAATGCCTGTAATACTGTAATAATGCTGTAGTAATGCCTGTGATACTGTAGTAATGCTGTAGTAATACCTGTGATACTGTAGTAATGCCTGTGACACTGTAGTAATACTGTAGTAATGCTGTAGTAATGTCTGTGATACTGTAGTAATGCCTGTGATACTGTAGTAATGCTGTAGTAATGCCTGTGATACTGTAGTAATGCTGTAGTAATGCCTGTGATACTGTAGTAATGCTGTAGTAATGTCTGTGATACTGTAGTAATGCCTGTGATACTGTAGTAATGCTGTAGTAATGCCTGTGATACTGTAGTAATGCTGTAGTAATGCCTGTGATACTGTAGTAATGCTGTAGTAATAATAATATAATAATAATAATAATACATTTTATTTATATAGCGCCAACATATTCCGCAGCGCTGTACAATTTATAGGGTTCAGATACAGACATACATAACAAAGAACGTCATTTCACACAATGGGACTCAGGGCCCTGCTCAAAAGAGCTTACAATCTATGAGGTAGAGGGGGTGACACAAGAGGTAGCAGGAGCGGCATTGCTTATACAGTGTTCAGACAATTTTGTGCATTAGGAATTGTGATAGGCTAGTCTGATAAGATGCGTCTTTAGTTTGCGTTTGAAACTGTAGAAGTTGGGAGTTACTCTGATTGTCCGGGGTAGAGCATTCCAGAGAAGTGGTGCAGCTCGGGAGAAGTCTTGTATACGAGCGTGGGAGGTTCTGATAATAGAGGATGTAAGTGTTAGGTCATTGAGTGAGCGGAGAACACGGGTTGGGCGGTAGACAGAGATGAGGGAAGAAATGTAGGGAGGTGCGGCATTATGGAGAGCCTTGTGGATGAGAGTAATAACTTTATATTTTATTCTATAATGAATAGGCAGCCAATGTAGTGACTGGCACAGACCGGAGGCATCGCTGTAGCGTCTAGCCTGATAGATGAGCCTGGCTGCTGCATTCAGAATAGATTGTAGAGGGGAGAGTTTAGTGAGGGGAAGACCGATTAGTAAGGAATTACAGTAGTCAAGGCGAGAATGAATCAGAGAGACAATAAGTGTCTTTAGTGTATCTCTGGTAAGGAAAGGGCGTATTCTGGAGATGTTTTTGAGGTGGAGGTGACATGAACGTGCGAGTGATTCAATATGAGGGGTGAAGGAAAGGTCTGCGTCAAATATGACCCCAAGGCAGCGGGCCTGCTGCCTAGGAGTTATAGTAAGGCCTGAGACTGCAATGGATATATCAGGGACAGATCTGTTAGATGGTGGAAACAGTAGTAGTTCAGTCTTAGAAAGATTTAGTTTCAGATAGAGCGAGGACATGATATTAGAGACAGCAGAGAGACAGTCACTGGTGTTCTGTATGAGTGCAGGGGTGATGTCACGGGAAGATGTGTATAATTGGGTGTCATCAGCATAAAGATGGTACCTGAAGCCAAATCTGGCGATGGTTTGTCCAATGGGGGCTGTGTAGAGAGAAAAGAGCAGGGGGCCGAGGACCGAGCCCTGAGGAACCCCAACAGCAAGGGAAAGAGGGGAGGAAACAGAGCCCGCGAATGATACACTGAAAGTGCGGTCTGAGAGATAAGAGGAGAACCAGAAGAGCGCAGTGTCATTGAGGCCGACTGAGCGGAGCATAGTGAGGAGAAGTTGATGGTCAACAGTGTCAAAAGCTGCAGAGAGGTCCAGAAGAGTAAGAAGAGAGAAGTCACCATTGGATTTAGCCTTTAGTAGATCATTAGAGACTTTTGTGAGAGCTGTTTCAGTAGAGTGCAGAGCGCGGAAACCAGATTGTAAGGGGTCAAGCAGAGAGTTAGCAGAGAGATAACGGATTAACCGAGAATAAACCAGGCGTTCCAAAAGTTTAGAGATGAAGGGGAGGTTAGAGACAGGTCGATAGTTAGCAGCACAGGATGGGTCCAGGGAGGGTTTTTTCAGTAGCGGGATTATAACAGCATGCTTGAAGGAGGATGGGAAGATTCCAGAAGAGAGAGAGAGGTTAAATATTTTAGTAAGGTAAGTAGTGACTGCAGGGGACAGAGATTGGAGAAGGTGTGAGGGGAAGGGGTCACTACTGCAGGTTGTGGGGCGAGATGAAGAAAGTAGCTGGGAGACTTCCTCTTCTGTGACAGGTTCAAAAGATGAGAATGGACAGTCTAAAGTGCGGCTGGTGAGGGGATCAGTACTATCGTAGGTGTGGGAGTCAATGCCACCTGGGGCTTGGGCAGTAATTTCTTAACGGATCTTATCAATTTTATCATGGAAATACATGGCCAGGTCATCAGCACTAAGGTCTGTGAATGGCGTCTGCACCTTGGGTGTGAGTAAGGAGTGAAAGGTTTCAAAAAGCCTTTTAGGGTTTCTGGAGAGAGAAGAGATGAGGGCGGTGAAATAGTCTTGTTTGGCGAGGTAAAGGGCAGAGCTATATGTTTTAAGCATAAACTTGAAGTGGAGGAAATCTGCAGGTGGGCGTGATTTTCTCCAGAGTCTTTCGGCACACCTAGAGCAGCGCTGAAGAAATCGTGTCTGTGGCGTGTGCCAGGGCTGCTGCCTCCTATGTGGGACTTTACGAGTGGAGGGGGGAGCAACCTCATCCAATGCTTTTTTGAGGGTAGTAATGCCTGTGATACTGTAGTAATGCTGTAGTAATGCATGTGATACTGTAGTAATGCTGTAGTAATGCCTGTGATACTGTAGTAATGCTGTAGTAATGCCTGTGATACTGTAGTAATGCTGTAGTAATGCATGTGATACTGTAGTAATGCTGTAGTAATGCATGTGATACTGTAGTAATGCTGTAGCAATGCCTGTAATACTGTAGTAATGCTGTAGTAATGCCTGTGATACTGTAGTAATGCTGTAGTAATGCCTGTGATACTGTAGTAATGCTGTAGTAATGCATGTGATACTGTAGTAATGCTGTAGTAATGCATGTGATACTGTAGTAATGCTGTAGCAATGCCTGTAATACTGTAGTAATGCTGTAGTAATGCCTGTGATACTGTAGTAATGCTGTAGTAATGCATGTGATACTGTAGTAATGTTGTAGCAATGCCTGTAATACTGTAGTAATGCTGTAGTAATGCCTGTGATACTGTAGTAATGCTGTAGTAATGCCTGTGATACTGTAGTAATACTGTAGTAATAGTGTAGTAATGCCTGTGATCCTGTAGTAATGCTGTAGTAATGCCTGTAATACTGTAGTGATGCTGTAGTAATACTGTAGTAAAGCTGTATTAATACTGTAGTAATGACTGTGATACTGTAGTAATACTGTAATAACCCTGTATTAATACTGTAGTAATGATGTAGTAATAAGATAAGATAAGATAATCCCTTTAATAGTCCCACAATGGGGAAATTTCAGTGATACAGTTTCATAGATGGTACAGTAGTATATAAAAAGAGAGAAAACACATACAAGCTCATGTCAGATAGAGAAATCCTAGGAATCATAGCAACTAAAAAGAAAGAAACAAAGACACACTGCAGGATCATTTAGTTCTCTGTGTGGAGTGATGCTAATAATACAGCCCGACTGTGGTTGGAGGACATGAGGAGGGGGCACAGCATGTGGATATAACAGGCAGAAACGTTTTTTTTTTTTTTTGCAGAGGTGGGGACATATGCAGCTATCATGATAACATGTTGCAGTTCTTTGGTAGGTGGTGAGATCTCCAGCTGATAGTTCGGTATCTTGTATCAGCACTATTGTCCATTAACCACAAAAAATTGTCCCAAATGTCCTTCATCACAAAGCCCTCCTCCTCCTCCTTTCTTCTTACCACTGTGTTCTACTGCCCAAGAAGTCTGAAGCCATCCAGGTATACAGGGTGCTGCTCTCTTCCCAAGTTTCCATAAACTCCTGGGGTAGGTGGGTGATGGTTCCCAGACTGTAACAGAGTCCCACGAGTCCACAGTAATAGAAAGAAATACCAGTCAGCTGTAGCATCTTCACACATCAGTAATAGACGCCAAAAATCATCTCCTTGAAAAGAAGACGTCCACACTTCCATGTAGGTTTCTCCTTCATGCCACATGGTGTCCATGCTGTCCTTCGCTCCTAGGGGGATGATAACAGGCACATGTGCAAACAGGAAAGCTCCAGCTCAGACAGATCTTGAGGCTTGTCCATGCTTAACATGGACAATAGAAACAAATAATAGAAACAAAAGAAAAGAAAATACTCCACAGGGTCTTCTATTCAATTTATAGCTGCTAATTCATAGTGCTAGTTTGCTTGGTAAGAGGATTCTTAAAGATACAGACAAAAAGAGTGAAGAAGGAAGATAAAGGTTGCTCTCAGCTTGGAGCTCTGTATCGAGGCAGCCACTCAGTGCAGCGCCATCTTTATTATCACAGTAACGCCTGTAATACTGTAGTAAAGCTGTATTAATACTGTAGTAATGCTGTAGTAATGCCTGTGATACTGTAGTATTGCTGTAGTAATGCTGTAGTAATGCCTGTGATACTGTAGTATTGCTGTAGTAACACTGTAGTAATGCTGTAGTAATGCCTGTGATACTGTAGTAATGCTGTAGTAATGCTGTAGTAATACTGTAGTAATGCTGTAGTAATGCCTGTGATACTGTAGTATTGCTGTAGTAACACTGTAGTAATGCTGTAGTAATGCCTGTGATACTGTAGTATTGCTGTAGTAATGCCTGTGATACTGTAGTATTGCTATAGTAATACTGTTGTGACGCTGTAGTAATGCCTGTGATACTGTATTATTGCTGTAGTAATGCTGTAGTAATGCCTGTGATACTGTAGTAATGCTGTAGTAATGCCTGTGATACTGTAGTAATACTGTAGTAATGCTGTAGTAATGCCTGTGATACTGTAGTAATGCTGTAGTAATACTGTAGTAATGCTGTAGTAATGCCTGTGATATTGTAGTAATACTGTAGTAATGCCTGTGATACTGTAGTAATGATGTAGTAATGCATGTGATTCTGTAGTAATGCTGTAGTAATACTGTAGTAATGCTGTAGTAATGCCTGTGATAATGTAGTAATGCTGTAGTAATGGCTGTGATATTGTAATAATACTGTAGTAATGCCTGTGATACTGTAGTAATACTGTAGTAATGCTGTAGTAATGCCTGTGATACTGTAGTAATGCTGTAGTAATGCCTGTGATACTGTAGTAATGCTGTAGTAATGCATGTGATTCTGTAGTAATGCTGTAGTAATACTGTAGTGATGCTGTAGTAATGCCTGTGATACTGTAGTAATGCCTGTGATACTGTAGTAATGCTGAAGTAATACTGTAGTGACGCTGTAGTAATGCCTGTGATACTGTAGTAATACTGTAGTAATGCTGTAGTAACATTACTATAACTATAACTATGTAATTATTTACAGAATTCTCCATATGCCTAGTAAGAGGAAGAAATCTTTAATAAGCGTCTGAACGGCATAAAACAAGAATTTTAGGGTTTGGCCAAAAAGTTCTCTGATGTCATAATCTCAGGATTAAAAGAATTCAATAACTGACAATGGATGTAATGAATCTATTCTTACTTATTCTGACTTATCCTGGGATCTATCAGATTATATAGTGAGTTTTCTAAGGTAAAAAAAAAATAAAAAATTAATACATCACACATTTGGTTTACACCTCACCGTGGCCGTACAGTAATAAAATTGCCACTGGTTACACTGGGTCATAAAACTCTCAAATTTTTTCAGAATGCCAGAGCCAGCTAGATAAAAAGCGAGAGACGAGAAGAAGAGAAAGGAACAGGAACCATGAACCCCATCATCTCTATTGTGTTCATCATTGTACTGAGCAGCCAGACTGGTAAATCATAGCGCAATAGTGTGCAAGGGTGCGGTGTTGTGTGTACTGTGCTATGTATACATGACATGGTGTAGTAGTGTATATGGAGGAGATGACACTGCTGTGTACTGTGCTATGTATACATGACATGGTGTAGTAGTGTATATGGAGGAGATGACACTGCTGTGTACTGTGCTGTGTATACATGACATGGTGTAGTAGTGTATATGGAGGAGATGACACTGCTGTGTACTGTGCTGTGTATACATGACATGGTGTAGTAGTGTATATGGAGGAGATGACACTGCTGTGTACTGTGCTGTGTATACATGACATGGTGTAGTAGTGTATATGGAGGAGATGACACTGCTGTGTACTGTGCTGTGTATACATGACATGGTGTAGTAGTGTATATGGAGGAGATGACACTGCTGTGTACTGTGCTGTGTATACATGACATGGTGTAGTAGTGTATATGGAGGAGATGACACTGCTGTGTACTGTGCTGTGTATACATGACATGGTGTAGTAGTATATATGGAGGAGATGACACTGCTGTGTACTGTGCTGTGTATACATGACATGGTGTAGTAGTGTATATGGAGGAGATGACACTGCTGTGTCCTGTGCTGTGTATACATGACATGGTGTAGTAGTGTATATGGAGGAGATGACACTGCTGTGTACTGTGCTGTGTATACATGACATGGTGTAGTAGTGTATATGGAGTAGATGACACTGCTGTGTACTGTGCTGTGTATACATGACATGGTGTAGTAGTGTATATGGAGGAGATGACAGTGATGTGTACTGTGCTGTGTATACATGACATGGTGTAGTAGTGTATATGGAGGAGATGACACTGCTGTGTACTGTGCTGTGTATACATGACATGGTGTAGTAGTGTATATGGAGGAGATGACACTGCTGTGTACTGTGCTGTGTATACATGACATGGTGTAGTAGTGTATATGGAGGAGATGACACTGCTGTGTGTACTGTGCTGTGTATACATGACATGGTGTACTGTAGTAGTGTATATGGAGGAGATGACACTGCTGTGTACTGTGCTGTGTATACATGACATGGTGTAGTAGTGTATATGGAGGAGATGACACTGCTGTGTACTGTGCTGTGTATACATGACATGGTGTAATAGTGTATATGGAGTAGATAACACTGCTGTGTACTGTGCTGTGTATACATGACATGGTGTACTGTAGTAGTGTATATGGAGGAGATGACACTGCTGTGTACTGTGCTGTGTATACATGACATGGTGTAGTAGTGTATATGGAGGAGATGACACTGCTGTGTACTGTGCTGTGTATACATGACATGGTGTAGTAGTGTATATGGAGGAGATGACACTGCTGTGTGCTGTGCTGTATATACATGACATGGTGTAGTAGTGTATATGGAAGAGATGACACTGCTGTGTACTGTGCTGTGTATACATGACATGGTGTAGTAGTGTATATGGAGGAGATGACACTGCTGTGTACTGTGCTGTGTATACATGACATGGTGTAGTAGTGTATATGGAGGAGATGACACTGCTGTGTACTGTGCTGTGTATACATGACATGGTGTAGTAGTGTATATGGAGGAGATGACACTGCTGTGTACTGTGCTGTGTATACATGACATGGTGTAGTAGTGTATATGGAGGAGATGACACTGCTGTGTACTGTGCTGTGTATACATGACATGGTGTAGTAGTGTATATGGAGGAGATGACACTGCTGTGTACTGTGCTGTGTATACATGACATGGTGTAGTAGTATATATGGAGGAGATGACACTGCTGTGTACTGTGCTGTGTATACATGACATGGTGTAGTAGTGTATATGGAGTAGATGACACTGCTGTGTCCTGTGCTGTGTATACATGACATGGTGTAGTAGTGTATATGGAGGAGATGACAGTGATGTGTACTGTGCTGTGTATACATGACATGGTGTGGTAGTATATATGGAGTAGATGACACTGCTGTGTACTGTGCTGTGTATACATGACATGGTGTAGTAGTGTATATGGAGGGGATGACACTGCTGTGTACTGTGCTGTGTATACATGACATGGTGTAGTAGTGTATATGGAGGAGATGACACTGCTGTGTACTGTGCTGTGTATACATGACATGGTGTAGTAGTGTATATGGAGGAGATGACACTGCTGTGTGTACTGTGCTGTGTATACATGACATGGTGTAGTAGTGTATATGGAGGAGATGACACTGCTGTGTACTGTGCTGTGTATACATGACATGGTGTAGTAGTGTATATGGAGGAGATGACACTGCTGTGTGTACTGTGCTGTGTATACATGACATGGTGTACTGTAGTAGTGTATATGGAGGAGATGACACTGCTGTGTACTGTGCTGTGTATACATGACATGGTGTAGTAGTGTATATGGAGGAGATGACACTGCTGTGTACTGTGCTGTGTATACATGACATGGTGTAATAGTGTATATGGAGTAGATAACACTGCTGTGTACTGTGCTGTGTATACATGACATGGTGTACTGTAGTAGTGTATATGGAGGAGATGACACTGCTGTGTACTGTGCTGTGTATACATGACATGGTGTAGTAGTGTATATGGAGGAGATGACACTGCTGTGTACTGTGCTGTGTATACATGACATGGTGTAGTAGTGTATATGGAGGAGATGACACTGCTGTGTGCTGTGCTGTATATACATGACATGGTGTAGTAGTGTATATGGAAGAGATGACACTGCTGTGTACTGTGCTGTGTATACATGACATGGTGTAGTAGTGTATATGGAGGAGATGACACTGCTGTGTACTGTGCTGTGTATACATGACATGATGTAGTAGTGTATATGGAGGAGATGACACTGCTGTGTACTGTGCTGTGTATACATGACATGGTGTAGTAGTGTATATGGAGGAGATGACACTGCTGTGTACTGTGCTGTGTATACATGACATGGTGTAGTAGTGTATATGGAGGAGATGACACTGCTGTGTACTGTGCTGTGTATACATGACATGGTGTAGTAGTGTATATGGAGGAGATGACACTGCTGTGTGCTGTGCTGTATATACATGACATGGTGTAGTAGTGTATATGGAAGAGATGACACTGCTGTGTACTGTGCTGTGTATACATGACATGGTGTAGTAGTGTATATGGAGGAGATGACACTGCTGTGTACTGTGCTGTGTATACATGACATGATGTAGTAGTGTATATGGAGGAGATGACACTGCTGTGTACTGTGCTGTGTATACATGACATGGTGTAGTAGTGTATATGGAGGAGATGACACTGCTGTGTACTGTGCTGTGTATACATGACATGGTGTAGTAGTGTATATGGAGGAGATGACACTGCTGTGTACTGTGCTGTGTATACATGCAGGGCCGGCTCCAGGTTTTTATGGGCCCTTGGGCGACAGAGCCTCAGTGGGCCCTCTTGTAAAGGAGGTGGGGGAGTCGAGACACTGTGCGTTGTAGATGAAGCGAGTGACGTCATGCAGGAGTGTGGCGTCACCAACGCCATACCTCCCAATCTTTTAAAGAGTAGAAAGAGGGGCAAATTTAGCTCCGCCCTCTTTTATGTTGATTCCACCCATTCTCATTCATTTATTATGTGCTCCCATACAGTATAATCCTCCTACAGTCACCCGTAAATTATATGCCCCCCTCCATCTCTCCCCCAGTTTCATATACACCCTTCCTCTGCCCCCAGTTTCATGTCTCCCCTCCATCTCTGTCCCCAGTTTCATCACGTTCTCCCCCTTCATCTGCCCACAGTTTAATGTCCCCCGTCTCTGCCCCGGTGTCATGCCGTTCCCCCCCCCTCCCCTTCATTTGCCCCTTCAGTTTCATTGGGCCCCCTCCATCTCTGTCCCCAGTTTCATGCCGTTCTCTCCCCACTCCCTTCCCCAGTGTCATGCCGTTCCCCCCCCCCTTCATTTGCCCCTTCAGTTTCATTGGGCCCCCTCCATCTCTGTCCCCAGTTTCATGCCGTTCTCTCCCCACTCCCTTCCCCAGTGTCATGCCGTTCCCCCCCCCCTTCATTTGCCCCCTCAGTTTCATTGGGCCCCCTCCATCTCTGTCCCCAGTGTCATGCTGTTCTCCCCCCCTCCATCTGCCCCAGTGTCATGCTGTTCCCCCCTCCCCTTCATTTGCCCCCCAGTTTCTTTGGGCCCCCTCCATCTCTGTCCCCAGTTTCATGCCGTTCTCTCCCCACCCCCTTCATCTTCTCCAGTGTCATGCCGTGCCCCCCCCCTCCCCTTCATTTGCCCCCCAGTTTCATGGGCCCCCTTCATTATGTTTCACCTTAATATGTAATACAAAACAAACACTTACATCACTCACCTTCCCTCGTTCCCCCGCCGCTCCTCTCTCCGCTCTCCCTCCAGTCACATACGCGATGCAGGAGCTGTGACCTCAGCTCCTGCTTAGCTCCGGACCGGCTTGCGTGTGTAGGCGTGATGCGATGACGTCATCGCGCCTACACACGCAAGCCGGAGCTTTAAAGCAGGAGCTGATCTCACAGCTCCTGCATCGCGTATGTATTTCAGCTCATCAGCGGACGGACGCCGATGAGCTGAAATTGTGACAGGCAAGTGCCGGGGGGCCCCCAGAGGCTCTGTGGGCCCCGGCACTTGCCCGACTATGCCGTGCGCTGACGCCGGCCCTGTATACATGACATGATGTACTGCAGTAGTATATATGGAGGGGGGTGACACTGCTGTGTGTACATTGTATATGGCTGTGGGTAATAGATTGTATACGTATATTGTATTCTCTCTCTTTGCAGCTTACTCTCTGAATTGCTATTATTGTGAGGATCCGCAATGTAATAAACAAACTACGCAGCCGTGTCCTTCGGGATATACTTGCTTGGCAGCTAAAGTTACTGTCGGTGAGTACACGTCCCCCAAACTATACGAGTAATTCACATATCATAGAAGACATTTCTAGGGCTTCTCCCATCAGGTCTCCCCCAGTCCTTGTATTACTTACTAAGTCATGTTGTGAGGGGTCAGAGTGGGCAATGACTTATAGTAGGAGATAACGTTCCAGCAGGCGGCGCTAGGAGCACAGCTATCCTATGAATACCCTTTTTCCTTTTGTCACACCCACTTGGCACTGTCAGTGGGACTTCCGAATAGCGGCCAAGTACAGGATTCGGGTATGTCCTATAGAGATGAGTGCAGGGCAGTGGGAGGGGACCCAGATCTCATCTGAGCAGGACCGCCGCTCCTACAAATAACCCGGAATACTTCAGCAAGTTGTGATCTATTAAAAAAGCAACAAAAACACGGGACCAACTGGGCCCCCATAGATAGCAGCCTATAGTCACTATGGCAGTATTTACTGGGTGGGTGTCTATAAAGGGGGTACTTATTGCAAGGGGCCAATGAATGAGCAGTGTGCTATGTGGGGGACCAGAAAAGGGGGCATTTACTTTTTGGAGGCCAGTAAGGTAGGCAGACAACTCTATTGGGGCCAATAAAGAGACAATATACTATGTAAGAGCCAGTAGCGGGGTCTTCATACTGTCTGTCCACTTAAGGGGGCACAATAGTAAGCGGGGGCCAGTAAAGTGGGTCTTATACTGTATGGGGCCATTAAAGGGTGCATTATATTTTGTGGGGTCCAGGGTGTTATACTGTGGGGAGAGGGTAAATGGGACAATATACTATGTGGGCGCCTGTGAAGTGGCTTTACACCATGTGTGCATTGGTAAAGGGGGCACTATGCCATGAGGGGGCTACAAACGGGCACTATATACCCTGGGGACTGGGGGGGTGCAGTCAAACATTTACTATGTGGCCCAGTCTTGTAATAAGCAACATGAAGTGGCCACGGGATATGGGATTGTAAGTACGGGCCAGCAGGTAACGAGGATCCAGGATCTTCTATGTCTTACTGTCTATACCTCTAGACTTGGAGCAGCCAGAGCATCAGTCATTGCTACATCTGCGTAGAGGGTTTGGAGCTCTGTTTCAGGAAAATGGAGCCCGCACTGATGTACTGATGGAGAAATCTCTTATAAATCCCATAAAGTAATGTCTTACTACAACGTGTTCTTCTCTTTTTTTTGCAGGTAGCAACAAAATGCAAGTCAAATCTTGCTCTCCTCCGGAAATGTGCAATATGCCTCCTGCTATTGCACCCCCTGGTTCTTCCTATTCCCAAAGTTGTTGTTCTACAGATCTCTGCAATTCTGCCGTCACCACCAAGATGTCGCTCCTCACTGCCGCCCTGCTGGTCCTGGTGTCTCTCTATGTGTCCAGGTTCTGATCAGGTCTGAAGAGCTTGACCTGACTTATGGGCTTGTATCACACCCAGTATATCCCTCAGCGACTTACTATATATATATATATCCATATACAGCCATATACAGTATACCTATGTATGACGGATGCTACAGCTTAGTGAATAAAGAAAGTTCTATCTGGTATATTTTCCTTATTTTTTCTATAGCGCCACCTTCTGCTCACCAGTCCATGTCCCCATCAGGCGTCACCACCCTAAGACCTTATCCACGTGATGACGCCATTTTTGATGGATCTAACCTCAGTGATCGGATCCATCGTCCACTTTAATGGTCTTTTTGCATCTGTTCCATTCTTTTTTATTCATTTTTCATGGCGAATTTTATCCGTTTTCAAAGGGCCATTAAAAAATCGCTCCATCTTATTGGTCTTCATATCTGATCCAACCCATTGAAGTGGTTTCAATGGATAGATCCTGGACGTCAATGCTTTGACATGAGTGCGAATATAAGGCCTAATTCCTCTTCTTTAGGTATATACTGTACAGTATATGAGATTAGTTAGACAGAAAGTGAATGGCCAGAAATACATTCTAGAAACATTCCTGGTAACATCTCCTAGTGGGAACATCTGGGGAAAATACAAGCAAACTCTGTGGTTGTTTCAGCCATCTTTTTCGGTGTGGCCTGCTGGGGGCGCTGTATATCAACCAGGGACAGAAATAGACCTGACAGGCTGATCAGGAGGGCCAGCTCTGTCCTGGGGGGCCCCCTCGACCCATTGCAGGTGGTGGGTGACAGAAGGATACTGTCTGTGGTGATCTCCATGCGGGAGAACAAATCCCATCCCATGTATGAGACCTTGATGGGACTTGGCAGCAGTGTAAGTGACCGTCTGCTTCACCCCAAGTGTGAGAAGGAGCTATCGCAGGTCCTTCCTTAGGTGTACTGAGTCATTACCAAATAGTTTGCCATTCATCTCAGGGCTGCGGCGACACATTACACAGTGAATACAGAGTAAACGTGAATGTGACATCCTGACCTCACCTGGAAGCCTCTCCGCCAATGTTCAGTGTTAGGTGGACTCCTTATAGTGCTGATGTTACAGACAGAATATAAGATGCTGTGGGCAGGAGTACAAGGCATATTAGTGATAGTGAACCTAGTGACGGAACGTGTCTCACATCACTGCATCATCCAAAGCAATTACTCCATTTAAAACTGTAATACAGCAGCAACTAGAAAATCATAGGAGTGGGAGAAGTAGATCGAAGTTTAGTCAGAGTTTATCAATTAGTGATAGGAGATAGTGAGATAAATCATAGGGGTGAGGGAGGGAGACTATCTGCCCTGTGCCTTGAGCCTGACTGCAGCAGTATAGGCATTGCATCGATAACCCTTTCTTTGCCAATAATCTAATTTTGCCTAAGTCTGTTTTGCAATAAAGCAGTTTAATCTATGACTGTCCACAGAGTAATGGACAAGATCTGCAAGTCATGTCTGTGTAGGAATCTCTCTGTACTCACATAAAAATGCATCAATGGCAAAATAGACTTGGCACTGGCAGGGGAATTAGCAAGACTGTCCTATTCCTATTCTCCATGATCTTCCTTTTAGATTGACCATAACGGTACCTAGCACACGGTTGTTGTTCTCATCCTCCTCTACTTTCATGCTAATGTCAGTCATTCTTAAGGGAACGTGCGCCCAGGAGACAGCAATATGCACCCAGTCTGCAACTTAACGTGAATCTGACCAGGCTGGTGGCAATGCAGTCACAGTAGCCTTATATCCTGGTATTACATGGTAAGTGTATGTCTGTATTATTACTGTACACCAGACTATGGGCAGAGGATTCTTTGTCTTTCCTCCCTGTACACCAGCAGACATATACTCTACTCACAGAGTCCCTACCATCCAGCCTATCCTGCCTGTCCAAGCACTGGGATGGTGTACCCGCCTACTACAGCTATGGGCTAGCATTATCCTTCAGTAGGGCAGGCTGGCCGTATAGCCAAGGATGAGGCTGCCAGAATTTGGAAAGATTATAAATGTCACATGGTAGCCTGGAGACACAATAAGAGTCAGTGTTCTCTTTAAGGTGAGCGTCCCAAAACTGAAAGAGGAGTGCCTAAGTGGAAAGTGGATTACCCAAATGCATGGCAGCATTGGGCAGCATTGGGAGCCCCAATAATCATATCTCCTGTGTTTCATTGGCCAACAGTAGAGATGGGCAACCCTGTAGAAACTTGTTTTTCATGAGGTTCGCCTCTAATACAGCAGCAACTAGAAAATCATAGGAGTGGGAGAAGTAGATCGAAGTTTAGTCAGATTTTATCAATTGCAGGGAGATAGTGAGATAAATCATAGGAGTGAGGGAGGGAGACTATCTGCACTGTGCCTTGAGCACAGGTGGGTGGGGTCCGTAAAATAAAATCTGATGCTCAACTTTCCCTAGGAGCGTCCAATGTTTTGGCCTCCTTATGGGACTTGCATCTATTTAGGGATCAGGACCCCATCTTTCCGGTGGGAGTCAATGACGTATGGCTCTCCATTCACTTCTATGGGAATTTTGAGAATAGCCGAAAACTTCTGCTCAGCCATCCTTAGAATTCCCATAGAAGTGGATGGAGAGCGACACAAACAGTACGTCCGACCATTCTACATTCCTTTACGCCAGGCAGGTCCTAATCTTGAGATTTTGGGTCCCGTAGATACATGACGATATATATTTCACATGAATTAGATGTAATCTGCACCAAAATCCACAACCAAACTCAAATGTATAGAACAAATTGCAAGTAAATTTCCAACAATTTTTTTTCTACCATGGAGGAAAGTGGCCTCTTACTTATTTCGGGTGGAACATGCAATTGAATTCACAACGAGGCAAGCTGCGAATCTACGGCACAATTGACATTGGATAATATTCCATCTTATGAAGATATTCTTAGAGATTTTACAGAAACTTCAAGGTCTTTGCAGACGGAAGAAGTGAAAATTCACAGCTCATAAAGTGATCTCCTCCGGAGTCTTATGGAAATCTCACTTTATGACGTATATACAGGCTAATTTGCATATTACTATCATAATAAAGTTTACTGCAGGGATAAAACTGGATTCAGCGTTCCTGTTTTTCCAGTGAAATCCAAATATATCACAACACACGAGGTCTGAAACAACAATACAGAACAGTAATACGGTTATTTCACGTTTTATACCTTTTTTTTGTCACATCCTTTTGTGCCAAGCGTCGGGAATGTCTGTCGGAACAAGCCCAGCGCTGACCGATCCCCTAACCATTGCAGTGGTGACATCTTTTATCTTCATCACATGACCATGAAGAAGAAACATTTATAAAAGATTCCAAATATCAACTGCTTTGTAGGGGCAGTATATTGTATATATGTATATATAGTATGTGCGTATACAGACATGGGGTGAACCAAGTGGTCAAAGCCAAAAGAGGCGGCTCAGACAGAAGAAAGATGGTAAATGTGATCTCACCCATGAAAGAGATAAGAAATCCCTCAATATACAGGAGTGAAGACACTCGCTCTATAGAAAGACCTAGTTACACATTACTACAGGTCTCATAAACATTCTGATTCCGCATACCGAAACATTGTTATTGGGAGTAAAGAAAGGCCATACACGTCATAAACCAATATATGTATATGTGACTGGTGTAGACGGTATATATAGTACAAGACACTATGAGCAATAAAAGACAAAAAACAAGAACCATGAAAATTGTCATCACAATTGTGTCTTCCATTCTACTGAGCAGCCACAGAGGTAAGTCACAGTGTAATAGTGCGAGGAGATGACACTGCTGTGTACTGTGTATTGTATACATGACATGGTGTAGTAGTGTATATGGAGGGGATGACACTGCTGTGTACTGTGCTGTGTATACATGACATGGTGTAGTAGTGTATATGGAGGAGATGACACTGCTGTGTACTGTGCTGTGTATACATGACATGGTGTAGTAGTGTATATGGAGGGGATGACACTGGTGTGTACTGTGCTGTGTATACATGACATGGTGTAGTAGTGTATATGGATTGGATGACACTGCTGTGTACTGTGCTGTGTATACATGACATGGTGTAGTAGTGTATATGGAGGAGATGACACTGCTGTGTACTGTGCTGTGTATACATGACATGGTGTAGTAGTGTATATGGAGGAGATGACACTGCTGTGTACTGTGCTGTGTATACATGACATGGTGTAGTAGTGTATATGGAGGAGATGACACTGCTGTGTACTGTGCTGTGTATACATGACATGGTGTAGTAGTGTATATGGAGGAGATGACACTGCTGTGTGTACTGTGCTGTGTATACATGACATGGTGTAGTAGTGTATATGGAGGGGATGACACTGCTGTGTACTGTGCTGTGTATACATGACATGGTGTAGTAGTGTATATGGAAGAGATGACACTGCTGTGTGTACTGTGCTGTGTATACATGACATGGTGTAGTAGTGTATATGGAGGAGATGACACTGCTGTGTACTGTGCTGTGTATACATGACATGGTGTAGTAGTGTATATGGAGGAGATGACACTGCTGTGTGTACTGTGCTGTGTATACATGACATGGTGTGGTAGTATATATGGAGGAGATGACACTGCTGTGTACTGTGCTGTGTATACATGACATGGTGTAGTAGTGTATATGGAGGAGATGACACTGCTGTGTACTGTGCTGTGTATACATGACATGGTGTAGTAGTGTATATGGAGGAGATAACACTGCTGTGTACTGTGCTGTGTATACATAACATGGTGTAGTAGTGTATATGGAGGGGATGACACTGCTGTGTACTGTGCTGTGTATACATGACATGGTGTAGTAGTGTATATGGAGGAGATGACACTGCTGTGTACTGTGCTGTGTATACATAACATGGTGTAGTGGTGTATATGGAGGAGATGACACTGCTGTGTACTGTGCTGTGTATACATAACATGGTGTAGTAGTGTATATGGAGGGGATGACACTGCTGTGTACTGTGCTGTGTATACATGACATGGTGTAGTAGTGTATATGGAGGAGATGACACTGCTGTGTGTACTGTGCTGTGTATACATGACATGGTGTGGTAGTATATATGGAGGAGATGACACTGCTGTGTACTGTGCTGTGTATACATGACATGGTGTAGTAGTGTATATGGAGGAGATGACACTGCTGTGTACTGTGCTGTGTATACATGACATGGTGTAGTAGTGTATATGGAGGAGATGACACTGCTGTGTACTGTGCTGTGTATACATGACATGGTGTAGTAGTGTATATGGAGGAGATGACACTGCTATGTACTGTGCTGTGTATACATGACATGGTGTAGTAGTGTATATGGAGGAGATAACACTGCTGTGTACTGTGCTGTGTATACATAACATGGTGTAGCAGTGTATATGGAGAGGATGACACTGCTGTGTACTGTGCTGTGTATACATGACATGGTGTAGTAGTGTATATGGAGGAGATGACACTGCTGTGTACTGTGCTGTGTATACATAACATGGTGTAGTGGTGTATATGGAGGAGATGACACTGCTGTGTACTGTGCTATGTATACATGACATGGTGTAGTAGTGTATATGGAGGAGATGACACTGCTATGTACTGTGCTGTGTATACATAACATGGTGTAGTAGTGTATATGGAGGAGATGACACTGCTATGTACTGTGCTGTGTATACATGACATGGTGTAGTAGTGTATATGGAGGAGATGACACTGCTGTGTACTGTGCTGTGTATACATGACATGGTGTAGTAGTGTATATGGAGGGGATGACACTGCTGTGTACTGTGCTGTGTATACATAACATGGTGTAGTGGTGTATATGGAGGAGATGACACTGCTGTGTACTGTTCTGTGTATACATGACATGGTGTAGTAGTGTATATGGAGGAGATGACACTGCTATGTATTGTGCTGTGTATACATGACATGGTGTAGTAGTGTATATGGAGGAGATGACA
Organism: Leptodactylus fuscus; assembly: GCF_031893055.1. NCBI lineage: Eukaryota > Metazoa > Chordata > Amphibia > Anura > Leptodactylidae > Leptodactylus > Leptodactylus fuscus. Next base: position 82,329,437 of record NC_134275.1, read on the forward strand.
CTGCTGTGTACTGTGCTGTGTATACATGACATGGCATAGTAGTGTATATGGAGGAGATGACACTGCTGTGTACTGTGCTGTGTATACATGACATGGTGTAGTAGTGTATATGGAGGAGATGACACTGCTGTGTACTGTGCTGTGTATACATGACATGGTGTAGTAGTGTATATGGAGGAGATGACACTGCTGTGTACTGTGCTGTGTATACATGACCTGGTGTAGTAGTATATATGGAGGAGATGACACTGCTGTGTACTGTGCTGTGTATACATGACATGGTGTAGTAGTGTATATGGAGGAGATGACACTGCTGTGTACTGTGCTGTGTATACATGACATGGTGTAGTAGTGTATATGGAGGAGATGACACTGCTGTGTACTGTGCTGTGTATACATAACATGGCATAGTATTGTATATGGAGGAGATGACACTGCTGTGTACTGTGCTGTGTATACATGACATGGTGTAGTAGTGTATATGGAGGAGATGACACTGCTGTGTGTACTGTGCTGTGTATACATGACATGGTGTAGTAGTGTATATGGAGGAGATGACACTGCTGTGTACTGTGCTGTGTATACATGACATGGTGTAGTAGTATATATGGAGGAGATGACACTGCTGTGTACTGTGCTGTGTATACATGACATGGTGTAGTAGTGTATATGGAGGAGATGACACTGCTGTGTACTGTGCTGTATATACATGACATGGTGTAGTAGTATATATGGAGGAGATGACACTGCTGTGTACTGTGCTGTGTATACATGACATGGTGTAGTAGTGTATATGGAGGAGATGACACTGCTGTGTACTGTGCTGTGTATACATAACATGGTGTAGTAGTGTATATGGAGGAGATGACACTGCTATGTACTGTGCTGTGTATACATGACATGGTGTAGTAGTATATATGGAGGAGATGACACTGCTGTGTACTGTGCTGTGTATACATGACATGGTGTAGTAGTGTATATGGAGGAGATGACACTGCTGTGTACTGTGCTGTGTATACATGACATGGTGTAGTAGTGTATATGGAGGAGATGACACTGCTGTGTACTGTGCTGTGTATACATGATATGGTGTAGTAGTGTATATGGAGGGGATGACACTGCTGTGTACTGTGCTGTATATACATGACATGGTGTAGTAGTATATACGGAGGAGATGACACTGCTGTGTACTGTGCTGTGTATACATGACATGGTGTAGTAGTGTATATGGAGGGGATGACACTGCTGTGTACTGTGCTGTATATACATGACATGGTGTAGTAGTGTATATGGAGGGGATGACACTGCTGTGTACTGTGCTGTGTATACATGACATGGTGTAGTAGTGTATATGGAGGAGATGACACTGCTGTGTACTGTGCTGTGTATACATGACATGGTGTAGTAGTGTATATGGAGGAGATGACACTGCTGTGTACTGTGCTGTGTATACATGACATGGTGTAGTAGTGTATATGGAGGAGATGACACTGCTGTGTACTGTGCTGTGTATACATGACATGGTGTAGTAGTGTATATGGAGGAGATGACACTGCTGTGTACTGTGCTGTGTATACATGACATGGTGTAGTAGTGTATATGGAGGAGATGACACTGCTGTGTACTGTGCTGTGTATACATGACATGGTGTAGTAGTATATATGGAGGAGATGACACTGCTGTGTACTGTGCTGTGTATACATGACATGGTGTAGTAGTGTATATGGAGGAGATGACACTGCTATGTACTGTGCTGTGTATACATAACATGGTGTAGTAGAGTATATGGAGGAGATGACACTGCTGTGTACTGTGCTGTGTATACATAACATGGTGTAGTGGTGTATATGGAGGAGATGACACTGCTGTGTACTGTGCTATGTATACAGGACATAGTGTAGTAGTGTATATGGAGGAGATGACACTGCTGTGTGCTGTGCTGTGTATACATGACATGGTTTAGTAGTGTATATGGAGGAGATGGCACTGCTGTGTGTACTGTGCTGTATATATATATATATATATATATATATATGTACACTGTTGGAGCACTTGGGTCCTCTTGGTACACCTGAGGAATTTAACAACGTGACAGTAACACAAGTTTTTGGGGAATTATTGCCCTAAAACCATATCTCCTTTGAAGTCTGACTCAGAGACAACGAGTCTAGCAACAGTAATGGAAGACAAAGCACTCCAGGGACTTCTCTGCTGAGTTAATGTCTTTCACACTTGTAGACTGGAAACTGCTTTCACCTCACGACATTGGAAACCACATATTAGAACCTTCTCATAGTTTTTGACTTACCCAACTAACACTTGGATTCTCCATCTCCTTACAGACCAAAGATGATCTTGACTTCGGTCAACCACAAGCACCTAAAGATACTGTTTTTCTTCCTTTGCCTGTTCCTCTTATGTTTTCTATGGAAACGTGAAGATATTTCCTCGGGGGTGTCAACAAATCTTCAAGAGCTGGTTTGTCAAGAAAAAGGGACCCAAAAAGTCACCCAAAAACCAACAGACATTATTCACTCTATGCCTTCAAAGAAACCTGTAGAGGACATTGTGGTGCTCATTTGGACATGGCCTTGGGGATATAAATCCCCATTAGATAAGTGTCCCGATTATGATATATTTGGATGCAAGCTGACGGTAGACAGAAGTCTGTATAGTGTTGCCGACGCCGTCCTGATTCATCATGCAGATATTATGTCTAGCAAAGACTTTTTGCCCCAAGAGCCAAAACCTAATTTTCAGCGTTGGATCTGGTACAATATGGAGCCCCCAAGGATTATTTGGAACTTGAACATGTTGGATAACCTATTCAACATGACCATGACCTTCCGGAAAGATTCGGATATATTTATTCCATATGGTCGGATGGAACCTTTAAAGGAAAGGGGTCAGAACTTCACCATTCCCAAAAAATCTAAGTTGGTCTCTTGGGTTGTTAGTAAGTGGTACCCTGGTGCCCCCCGTATCGCTTACTATGAGGAACTCAAAAAACACATCTCTGTTGATGTCTATGGGGCCAAACACCAGAAACTGAGCTGGAATGATTTTCATCCAACCATATCTCAGTATAAATTCTACTTGGCCTTTGAGAATTCAATCTACAAGGATTATATCACAGAGAAGTTATGGTCCAATGCTTTTGGGACATGGACAGTTCCAGTTGTGTTGGGAACATCTCGGAAGAACTATGAACGTTTTGTCCCTGGAGATGCCTTCATTCACGTCGATGATTTCTCAAGCCCCAAAGAACTGGCCGCCTATCTTCTGGAGTTGGACAAGGATGATGAGAAGTATAGGAAGTATTTCAACTGGAGACTTCATTATCGTGTGAGTCCCAACAAAGGTCCATCATATGAATACTGTAGGATATGCAAAATTATCCGAGAAAATCCCATTTACCAGGTCATTCACAGTGTGGAGAAATGGTTTCTGGAAGATTTATTATATGGAACGTTGACAACAGATACCTCTACTTCGACCTCCAGGACGGGCAGGTGGTCACCTAAGTCCCATCTATGAGGCATCTATACCTTCTCCTCTTCTAGTGTTATCTAAGACTGTGGTCTCCAACCGGTTCTTCTACGGTTATAATACTACAACTCTCAGCATGCTCTGTTGGCCTTTGGGTGTCAGGGAATGACGGGATTTGCATTCTCACAGCAGACGGATAGCCACAAGTTGGAGATCACTGATCTAAGAGAAGGAACATTTCTCCAAACAGATCTTGGTGGAGAAGATTGTCACCGAGGCTACTTTTAGGTGCAGAGAACAATCATTGTGATACACAAAACAGACACAAAAATGACACCTATAGATATGTATACGGTATTATTTTTTATGTTACATGTACAGATCACGTGCGTGTTCAGTAGAATCAATCATTCTTAACTTCATGGACTAGGTGGCCTTACATGTTAGATGGGAGAAGATTGATGGTTAAAAATTTGTTGACCTACAATCATCTGGTGATCAATCGTTCAGCCACATGGCACATTCTAGTCTGTGTTGACTATTACAGTCACTCAAGCCGGCCATACAAGATCAATAACATTGGGTGAAACCTTTGGGGAAGGTTCTTAGAACGTTCTTTCAAGAAAAGATCTATTTTGAACATGGCCGACTTCTTTTCAGCGTGTCTTCAGCTAAAACAATGTATCATTGTAATATTTCATCTGGATTAAAGAAAAATGCTTCTTTCTCCTCTTATCTGGCTCTTTTCCTGCTTCCCCTTCTTCCTAAACTGACTTTCACTCTGAAATATCTTTTGTATTCTTCTTGCTAGAGCACGGTGGACACTGTACTACTGACTTGTTTGTTGGAAGATTTGGTACAATGTAAGGATGATGGGTAAGTGGATGGTAATAACTAGGAAAGAAAGAACTTGTAGCAAGTTGGGTTCATTACAATTTTTCCAAAAATTTTTGTAGTTCGCCCCAACATTGCTCACCTCTCTATCGTGGCTTCTGGTGGTTCCTCTGCACCTTCTTCAGGTCTCTTCCAGCCTCCATCATTGGCTTGTATCGAGGTGTCCCGACATCACAATTCTACTGAATCTTTCCCCATTCACCTATATACTGTATCAATCTGCTCTGCTCCTCTTGCTCTGTAACACGCTGCCCCATTACTGCTTGTATTTTGGGGCCCATCATTTACATGCCCAAAAACAGCAATGATTACAGTATTTTTGTGCTGCAATGATATAAAAAAATATCATCCTTTCCTCGCTGTGTGCGATCCATCAGGCTGATTCCTCTGAGTTTTACTAGCGGCGGAGATGGCAGTTATATATAAGATACAGAAAAACGTAGGACATTTGTGCCCTCTAGGGACCTTTCTGAGAATTACATCCTTACTTAGTTTTTGGAATAAGGAAACGCACAGTAAGTTTAGGGCGTGTTCACACTGCTTCATTTGTCAAGCAAAAACAGCCTCAAAATCAGCTGGATGAGATTGTCAAACAGTCATCGGGAGATCCTAGTTCTCCTTGGATATGGTGTCCTACAGGTAAGTATTGTATGACCGCCATGATGACCTCCTGCAGAGTTTGCTACTAAGGCTTCAGTCACACCTGCGTTGAGTGACCATGCCCACAACTACCCACAACTGCGTTAAAAACAAACTAAAAAATAAGTTATCCTCACCTACCTGCGATCCTAATGACCGAAGCTGTCGCCTCCTCACCGTCTACGCGCAGGAAGTCTATGTCAGCGCAGACTGCGTGATGCTATGATGTCATCGTACGACTGAGCTGAGAAGCTTACATCTGTCTAAGTTCTCGCTGTCTTATTAACCACAGGCCTTGTGTGTCTTGCGGTTTACAAGTTGCTGTAAGTGATTTAACTAGATCAGTGTCTGCAGACACCGATCTAGTTAAAAGTAAAAGATGTATTAATGGAGGCGCTTGGGTGGGCCCAGGGCAGCCACCCCCTCTGCAGTCAGCACCCATAACCCAGTGGCCCCCTCAGGAGCTTGAGGGCCCGGTTTGTTGGGTGCTGACGTAGAGATATACAACATAGCTGCCCTGACAAACAACAGAATACACAGACAATAAAAAACATTATTAAAATACCCCCCCCCATTTCCCCCCTTGAAGATCACTGTACTGAAATAAAAATAAAAAATACTGCCACCAGTCATCGAATCTGACGCTGCCTCTCATGGAGTAAACCAATGACATCTCATGACATTACATCATATGATAGGGGTTACTAGAGTTCAATGAACTCTAGTAACCTTTTGGTGCATGGGCCATAAATTTTGCCAGAAGGCATTGGCACATTTTCCTGCTGAAGGAGTCCCTGCACTCAAGTCAGTGATTAACCCCTTCTCAGACAATCTGGTTTGTTACAAACCGATTCATCTGTGTCAATCCATAAGTGACCTGTGCGGCATGTATCTAATCTGTTGGATGTATCTAAAGAGTAAAAGGTGTTTATAGCAGATATAGAATGTGTGAGATGAGTATGTGCGGTGTGTATAACGTGTGCTTTGTACACCGCATGTATTCTGTGTGTGCACGGGTCCGATAGATCAGGGGGTCCCCAACCGCCGCTCCACGGACCAGTACCGAGCCGTGAGGCATGTTGCACCAGTCTGCTTTCCGGCAGCGAGGAGTCAGCAGCTGCCACAACACTGACGCTTGGTGTTGCTCATCGGGATAAGGTGAGCAAAGTGCGGGATTGAGCCGGGACCCACTGTATGTCCAGGATTCTAATACTATGCAGAACACGCAGCGGGTCTTGGCTCCACCCCGCACTCGCCTACCAAACTTTGGGCAACTACATTACACGTCACTTGTCCCTGTAGTGAGGCTGTAGTGAAGTTAGGAGTGATATCCGTCATCAGTAGCCATCTTCATAACCTGCAGTGTCCGTCAGTTTGCACTTTCTCTTGTGTTTTCATATGTACATGAATCTAATCTACACCCCCATGCTTAACCCCGCCCCCAACCACACCCCTTCCCACCCCCACGGGCCAAAGAAAAATTGTCTTGCTGAAACTGGTCCCTGGTGGAAAAAAGGTTGGGGACCACTGCTATAGATAACTGAAGCGTACAGTATATAGTGTGCATTGTGCAGCTTGGTTGCATTTGAAGGAAGGGACTCCAACCCAGGTAATATGAGTAACAGTGTAACCTCGCCTTCCCCATAATACATTCAGCGACCCGTTACCCAGCGCACCAGTTCCTGAAGACTTGTAAGTATACTAATAGCCCTACAGTCATTTCACAATGTAGTCACATGACTAATGGAGCTGTCACGGGTGAAAGGATCCCTGTGCAAAAACTAACAGGAAATCAGACTCCATCTCTGTCATCAAAAACATTTTGGGCATTTTATTATGAAAGAGATTTTTCACAACTTCTAATTCTACCACTAGGTGGCAACAAAGATCACCTGATGGCTATGTCACACCTGGACAAGTTCACGCTGAAGACAAACTGGATGGGGCAGGTTTATGCCTCCACCTGACCGGGATCGGAGCAGATTCGTGACCTTAATTTTACAGCTTTCATATTTAGCATTCTTGTCAACTCTGACGAAAAAGAGGAAACCTCCTGGTAGGTTATACAAGTCTCGCAACTGGTGCACTGTGTCCTCACAAGATACTCTGCTCTCCTTGTGTGCCCAAGGGGGTTAAGAGGCTACCCCAATCTAGAGGGGAGCTCCTGAAAATTGAAGGCTCCATCTCAGTGGGCAGTGGGCATACTTACTAAATCAGCAAGGGATCAAAAATGTATTTCCTTCACTGTATATAAAAATTAGTTTCTGTCTGTCTGTTCTTTATGCGTGACCAAACAACTGGACCGATCTTCACCAAATTTGGCACACAGATATATCAGGTGTACGAGAAGGTTTTAGAGAAGGTCTCAGCTCTCTAGGACATACCGTTCCTGAGATACAGTATTGCCAAAAATGACGCTTAGTCTCTACTCGCACACAGCTTTACTCCAGGTTTCCATAACAACCCAGCCATTGTTCTTTACTGCTGTAGGTCAGCTTTAAAGGGGTAGGGCGCTGTGGATGACACTGTTACACAAGGTCACATACACACAACTTTACTCCAGGTGTCCATAACAACTGATCACAGGTTTTTCACTGATATCCAAACTCAGATACACATGATCACATGATGCTTATAGACCAATGGAAACTCGCAGGTCCTTCAGTCTTGATATACACACAGCTTTACACCAGCTTTCCATAGCATCCAAGGTATGTATGACCTGTATTAGTCAATAGCAGTTCGCATGTCCATAAATATTCAGTCATGTGATGTGTATCAGCCATTATAAATTCATATATAAGCAGCCATAAATAGACTGGACTGCCATACTGGATCCCACAAGTCTTATAAATTGAAACGTATTTAAACTACACAAACGACATACAAAATAGTTCAGCGCCAATTCTTATGGGGCCACTACAACCAAAAAACGAAATATACTCATACGAAGCCAGATCCTTCTACTAGTTAATTATAACAATGGCGCAATATAAAGCGGGAGGAAGCCTGACCTGATATCTCATATAAAAAGGACCATGTAAAATATCTAAGTTCTGAATGTTACTGTAGATGGAGCGACCAATTATATATATATGAATAAAATGTAATATTTCTATAAGTCACTTATTGTAGAGTGACCTATACTTTTATCACGTGCCGCCATAGGTGGCCTCAGTGGTCACTGGTAAAAAAGTGACGAATGTGAGTAATGTCACAGGCTCCTCCCCATTGACTGCTGAGTGGTCTGAGTGGTCATTTGGGGCACAGGACTCCCAGCATCCAGGCAGTGACCCGAGACCAAATGGACACTGTTTTTTTTAACACAAGAGTTGCTCCAATTTCTAGACAACCCCTTTAAGTATATGATGTTAGTCTTCAGGTTTTAGCCTCCCTTTAACGGCCACACTTGTCTTATAGCATCTGCATAGCCGCTTCTTATTATCCTGCGGGCATGTATTAATGGCCTAGTATTTGCATTAGATAGGATTATGGCGTACAATCATGTAACATGTCTCCGCTATGAGAAGAATAAGGTGGTAATTCATAGATAAGGGTTTGTGCTGTTTACAAAGAGCTCTAACACCTTTACTTAGGAGTTACTGACACAGAAACCTTAAGGCTCGGGATTGTCTATAAGAATGTTGTGGTTAATGGTGTCGTACACGAGCCAAGTCTATATGAAATCACACCCGAGGTAGACGGCTATTGACAGGCTAGACAAGACATGATGGTAGAACCACGCGCCGCCGCGATTATGTGTCTGATGCCCATGGGGTTATAGGTTGGACTTCATGGACTCATGTCTTCATCCAACCTCATCTACTTTGTATCTATGTAACTATATAAGAGCATTATGGATGGATTAGGGAGAATCAAGGGAATTGTGCTTGTTATGAAGAGCTTTTTGGGCGTCAATGAGAAATTGTGGCTTGTGGTAGTCATGGAGGCTTTGTGGTTTTTATAGAGACAATATGGCTGTTGTGAGGATAATCTGTGAGTCTCCTGGGATGTCTATGGTATAAAGCTGAAGAGCCTGGGCAGCAAATTCTATTTAGGTCTGTCATAAATGAGACAAGCCTTCCAGACAGACTGGACCTGGTGGAGAAGAAGTCAATAGAGTCGACTGTCTATTCTTTGATCAGTTTTGTTACTTGTTCGGGGAAGTTAAAGATGCACAAACCAGTTTGTTACACATTTTCGAAAAATTCCAAAGGATTATGATATTGGCGTGTCCCAATGTGAGTACAGAAAACCAATCACAGGCCTTAGTGCTCCCCCGGGAGGCTGGAAGAGGCCAGAAGATGGAGAGCCAGTAACCGGGCGAGGGAGCCCGGGAGATATGACCATTAGTGTTTATTAGTTTATCGCACCTCTCTTGGTTGGGCCTGCGCCTATTATATTCTGGGGTCTGAAGAGAGAATAATAAAAGCAATGTTGGAAACCAAACTGGAAGGCAAGGCCTGTACCTTGGCATCATAACCCACCCCTACTGGCCATTCCCCGCTACCCCTCGTCTGCTACAGGCACATGACATCCATGCAGGTAGTCACAACCCTGATTCTAGAATACCATCTTCTTACAGGAGCATTCATACAGATTAGGTCTTGTGCAGTCACAAACAATAGCTGAGATTTTGTTGGTTGAACATTAACAATTGTCAATGTGCAGGTGACTCATGTATCTACACAAGATATGGCTACACCTCGAGAACAATTCTGCATCCACATGTGATGATTAAGTCTATTTCTCTGTACTAGTTGGGAGGATGAGACCTACAGTAAAGGTCACAGTGAGTTTACGCCCTACAAGAGAGGCTTTTAAGGTGACCAGACCCATTAGTGGATAAACTCATCGATGTAGGTGGGACCAGCTGACCATCCGGTGTCTAAGTCTCCAGCACATTAGGAAATAAGGGCTGAAAAATTCTATATCATGAGTCATAATGCTATCTACGGCCACCACAATAACCAATGGCAGCCACAATTATCAATGACAGCCACAATGCCTACATGACAGCCACAATGCCTACATGGCAGCCACAATGCCTACATGACAACCACAATGCGTACTTATTGCCATATTTCCCAGCCCGAAACCCAGGCAAGAGTAGAGATGGGTGAACCTTGTGAGATTTGTTTCATGAACATTCTCAAGGTTTATCCGGCTATTTCATTTGGAGCCCAAGTTATTTTGTCCACACCAGAGCCAAGAGCCAAGTGGAGGCCCATAGTAGGTGTGAAAACATTAACAACTTATACTCAACTTCCTTCACTTCTCTTCGGCTCCGTTGTGGCCTATAGTGCTCCCTCATAGACCTCTTATGGCCTACTGGGTGACATCAAAGGCCCCGCGGGACCACTGAGGCCTGTGAATGTCATTACATGAGGCATGCTGACATCACGAAACTCTAGTACAAGCGTGATGATGTTGGCGCTCCTCATATGACCTTTAAGGCCCAATCATAGGCCTCAGCCATTCCCTGGAGTGGTGCTTGACCCAGGTAGTTGAAAGGGACTAGAAGAGGACGCAGAGGAGCACTTGTGCATGGGAGCCCAGATGAGACGAGAGTGTTTTATATGTTTATGTGTTTGTTATATGTCCTGCCCTGAGCCGCCACTTACCATAATCTGGGATCAGAGTATAATAGTGGTTTTTGGATGGCGAACCTGGAAAATTCATGACCAATCCAAATCAGTCCACACATCTGTAGTCAAGAGACCGGGATCCTCACACCACCTCAGATCTATGATACTGGGAGTCCCTGCATTCCCATGGCGGTACTGTACAAGACAAGGACTCCTCGCATCACAGATCACCAGCAGTCTCAGTCCAGGTAATGTCAGAAAAGCTACAGATTACCTGCAAGTATTTTCTTGTCTGCATGGAATTTTCCAACATTCCCCTTATTTCAGATTTTCATTATGTCCAATCCTTTGCTCCTATAGGTGATACGTCACGACCAGAGATTCTTGGCAGCGTCTCATTCCCCTATTGTTATTGACTGCATGTGTATGCTCGACCAAGCCAAACATTAATGTGTAATCGGAGCCGGGAGGAATAGCCGTCATCTGACATATCTTCAGTGTATTACCAGCTTTAGCCTTGCCACATTTCTTCCAGGGGTGATCACCATTGCCACTGGCGTCTCTACTTAACTTTCCTTAATCACCAGATTGCAGAAGGTCTGGGTATGGAAGGAGTCACGATCCAAGTCAGTGGTCCATGGCTTGTTTATACGGGGTAGGAAGTGGAATGTGTAATATGACGTCATGGTACTCAGTGTCCTGCTTCACTTGGCAGTTGTAATGTGGTGCAGGGAGGGGGTTGTGTTTAGCAGGGAAGACACAGGAACTTTATATCAGCCACCTCTATCCTGAATGGGAAGTATGATCCAGCAAAAACGTGCACCACAACTTGCTGCGTATGTGATGCAGATCAGAGTACCCATGGTGACTATAATTCTCCGCCAAAATTTCCTCATGAGCATCAGAACTGTGAAGGGACTGCATGGGGCCAAAATGGACATGGGCAGGATTAGGTTTGGTACCATATCACCTTGAAGTATTCATGAACAATGAACCGCCTTCTTCTACCATACATGCTCTAGAAGAAGGCGGTCCATTGTTCATGAATACTACAAGCGATATAGTACCAAACCTAGTTCATTTTGGCCCCATGCAGTCCCTTCACAGTAACAGTGTCATTTCTTGAGTAACATACATGCCCCCTATACAGTGTAATGTCCCCCTAGCGATCCAGCTTTTGGCCCACCACACAATATCACACATACTTATGACCCATACAAAGTATAATGCCCCCTTGGCTCTCAGGGCACTTTATAAAGTTCCCCTGTGGCCTCCCCACACTGTATAATGTTCCCTTGTGGCATCGCAAACACAATATAACTCCTTATTTAATACCCCCACAGCAAAATGCAAACAACAACAACAATAGTCACTTTGCCTCATTCCCCTGGAGCAGGTCTCTTGCTCTCTGCTGTAGGTGCAATGACATTACTACATAATACCAGCCTAAATCCAAGCTGCCAGCAGCAATGATAAGGGAATGAATGGTAGAGCAGGAAGCTGATGGTTCCCTGCTTCACCATGGCTCTCAACTGAATCTGCATCTAGGGCTGGAATTGGGGCGGCATCCAAAAAAAAATATATATATATATATATATCTATATGTTACCACTTCAAACAAGTTATGGACTACTCATCTCAGGCCTTCTCCATTGTTCACTTGGTTGCTTGTGGAAGGATAGCCACCCAATTGTAATACCTAAGTTTTCTATGCCACCTGGACTGCTGTCTCCCTGGGCACATCATTGCTCGGACTATGCACCCAGAACCCTGTTGACCATGGTGAGGCAGCTCTCTGCGCAGCAAAGACGTCTTAGGGTACAAGGCTTCATACTACAGTGTTAGAGGAAAGTCTTCATGGCTGCTCTATGTAGGGACCAGAAGGAAGTGCTGGACATTCATGTGCACCACAATCTTCCTTACGAACAGCTTTTGCACAGACCAGCAGAGAATCCTCCAACGTGGGGCTTTTGGCAAGGTGACAACCACATAATGGTGCCTTCTGCAGGAACCAAAATGACTTGGCCCCACTGTCCACAAGTAGCCACATGCCCTCAACGTTGCTGTAGATTATCATATGGGCAGTTAGATTTGAGTGACCAGGAGCCACGAGTTACTTTCCATATGGTAACCCACCACCATGACTGGGCGACATTACTGTAAGGTCTGCAGAGGTTTCCCTTTACTGCCGGATGGTATCTTCATTTCTGCGGGAATCTCAGGGACGATTCCGAGGCAAGTGGCAAATTTGCTAGACCTACTGGATGGTTGCCCTTTATTTTTGGGAGCCTCCCACATGTATCAGGACAAGTAGGACCAAAATACGATCAAGAACAGAGACCGATGAGACAAATTTATCACAAATGTTTAATATTCCATATTTTGCTTTCTATACAATACTTGGTACTGAATTCTACAAATCAAAAAGACCTCTTATGTAAGGAAACCTAAATAAGGAGGAGCAGCAAGAGTTAACTCGTCGAGGTGAATCAGTCCTAACGAAAGACTTCATATTCACAGATTGCAATTGGGGGGGGGGGGGGGCATAGAAGACTATGATGAGGGAACGGTAAGGAATGGGTGGTGGGAGAAAAGCCATCAAAGAAGGTTTGGAAGCCAAGTCATAGGTATACTAAATAATATAACCCACTGAAAGAGCAGTCCAGCTTAGTTGTCATATACGGCATTTGCATATGGTCATTCAGCCTTGCTTCGAGGCAGTCCTATAGTGTTATGTCTGTAGTGCCTGCAGTGGAGAAGGCTCATAAAGCGTTCAGAAGCCACATAAGAGCCATGCCCAGCCCAAGGGACAGTGAGATCTTAACGGAGGTTCCACTGTTACACTGGTCTGTGTTGCAACATGTGGTCACATATTCGAAACTAAATGTGGAATCGGTCTTGTTTTTCAAGGCTTCACAATTCGGTGAACAACCCTGACTATAGAACAAGGTTTGGGAACCTAAAAAGAAAAAGAAAACCATTAATAGATAATAAAAATGTTAATGTTACAGTTTACTGTGACCTAGAACCCAAGAGTCAGTGCGCTAATGTCTCATAACCCCAAAGTGTACTCTAAGCTAGAACCCAAGATGTCATGTCCCAACATCTCCTACCCTCAAAGTGTAAGCTAGCTAGAACCCAAGGTTCTGGCATCTTAGAACTTGAGAGTGAACGCTAAGCTAGAACCAAAGATTCAATGCTCAACATCTTATAACCTCAAAGTGCACTCTAAGGTGCAATGACCCATAAGATATCATAATGTAAAAATATAGTCTAAACTAGAATCCTTGATTTAATACCCCAACATCTAATAACCTCAAAGTGTACGCCAAGCTAGAACCCAAGATGCCATGTCCCAACATCTCCTACCCTCAAAGTGTAAGCTAGCTAGAAACCAAGGTTCTGGCATCTTAGAACTTGAGAGTGAACGCTAAGCTAGAACCAAAGATTCAATGCTCAATATCTAATAACCTCAACGTGTACGCTAAGCTAGAACCCATGATGCCATGTCCCAAAAACTCCAACCCTCAAAGTGTATACTGGTGAGAACCCAAAGATTCGTTGGCCCAACATTTAATAACCTCAAAGTCTACTCTAAGCTAGAACCCAAGATTCGATGTCCCATCTTCTCATAATATAGACTATTATCTGAGATACCTTCTAGATCCATTGTCCCAATAACCGATAAAGTCAATTCTGCTCCAAGCTGGAGACAATACTCTCTACCAGTCTTGAATCTTGGGTTCTAGCTCAGAATATACTTTGACATTGGAGAGTGTTGAGACACGGATACCTGGTTCTAGGTCAGTCTACTCTCCAACATCATGAGTTGCTGGTGAACTGTATTGCCTGATGTAACGGAATATACTTTGGCATTACAAAGAATCCAGGATCCAGTGTCTCAAGGGTTAGTACTGCTTGTCCACGTATATGATACACTGTTACAACCTGTGCAAGGACCAAAGCTCGGTCCATGACCAGATTCCCTTTAACGTCCCTCGATCGTTTAGTAAGGTATCACCCATTATGACTATAATTACCTAAGACGGCTTTGGTATAGGTGCAGTTTCCAGTGCAGTCAATTGGTGAAGACGGGCCAAAGCAGACGCCGAAATGGAAACCGCAGTTGTTACACTTTAAGGCAGTGGCTGCAAAGAGAGAAAGTGTCAAGATAGACAAGTTAGACTTCGGAGACTTCAGTGCATTGCAGAAAATTCATTTAAGACTTTAAGCAAACATGTCATGAATAGACAAAGGAGTTATCCTAAATCTTAAGATCTCCAACTTCAGGAGCTGCATATTAATAGTAGATAGCAATTTCAGGGTCAAGTACCATTTAGTGTTGCATAAACCAGTGTTCCTTCCAGCAAACAGTCACATAAACTAAAACCTAGAAGGATCCATTCACCACTGATATTGTGTGTTCAGAGTCACAATCCAATAGATTCCCCCATTGTGTAGTTTCTGAGCTCAGTCCCCCACTGCTTAGTTTTGTTGCCTTCTCAAATCCCCATCACAGAGACGTCTTGAAGGTTTCCATGATGGACCTTAAGGAAATGTTTCAATGCAGATGATATGTAGGGTTGAGCGATCGGGTTTGGAAGAGATCAGATTCCGATCGC
Organism: Leptodactylus fuscus; assembly: GCF_031893055.1. NCBI lineage: Eukaryota > Metazoa > Chordata > Amphibia > Anura > Leptodactylidae > Leptodactylus > Leptodactylus fuscus. The sequence continues at coordinate 82,344,669 of NC_134275.1, forward strand.
CAATCAAGTAAATTTCACAATCGCGTTTGGAATTCCGATCCCGATCTTTTCCGGCGGGATAGAGGCCGGAGGTTATCTCAAGATTGGCTCAGCCCTAAAAGTGACTTTTCCCATAGAGAAGCATTGACTAGGGTTGAGCGATGGGGATTGGAAAAGCTCGGATTCCGATTGGCGATCGAGCAAATTTCACGATCGAGATCAGCTGGAAAATGATCGGAAATCGGATTTTAAAATCGATCTTGAAATCTCAGGATCGGCTCAACCCTACTGATATGTTGCGATTCCTAGGATTCTCTGAGAGTTCTGTGGCTAAGTGTGGTAAGTATTTACCGTAAACTGAAATATCCTCAGAAAAATCATGGTGGCAATCAGTTATACCGATGGGCAACAAAGTTGCCAAAATTTGGCAAAAGGGCCAGCAGGAGAAGGAATGCTGCCTGGGGCAAAGTGCTTATCTTGCCTCATGTATTGTCCAGCCCCGTCATTGTTGATCTTCGCCTCAGGCGTGGGAATCCGCCCGTGTGACACATCTGTCAAATCTCAGTTGTGCAATGTGCGGGTGTAACCTTGTGGTCTATGTATTCTGGCATTAAAGTCAACTATGGTCATGTGTAGTTAAGAGCTGATGACATAATTATGTCGTCGTACTAAGAAGGACGATTCTCAGGTTTCACTACACATTGCTCTTTTCTTTAACAATGTCTAATATGTTCCCGTTTCCTAACCTACTGCCCCACCTTCTTGGCACCCTCTACACTTTTTGTACAAATCCTCTGATCGTAACTTCTTTGTACGCCCCAGCCCCTCCCTTTTGACATGTCATTGGTTCTCCTGTTGACATTTTTCTTAAAGTTAGATTTTCCAATGTTGACTGATCAAATATTTATCTAATAAGGTTGGGTTGTTCCAATGGAAGGTTGACGTTATGGAGTGATATAGCATAGCTAGCGACCCTTATCTACAGGGCTGGTTATAAAGGTTGATAGTTGCCATTTCCACCTTCAACAAGGTGAAAGTGGTGGAACAAGACGACCGTTTTGCGTCCTCACAAATCTTTAGTTTGATAAGATATCCTTTGAATACCCTTCAGAACGTTGTACAATCTTGGAGCTATCGCTAAGCGCCATCGCCACGTACATTTACAATAAACATAGAAAATGATATCACAATACTAATTATAGGAGGGCTTGTTCCTACAGGTAGGTTACCTCTTGACTCTGAAATGGAAGAGCTGGAAAATGTTCCTCTTGCCAAACCTTCCAACCATCTATAGAACATATGCTGTTATACTGTAAGGTCCCATCCTCTGACTGTCCATCTGGCCCAAGTGGATCAACTTCCATACCATCCCTAATGGTGGCCATATACATTAGATGAATCGAGACCAAACTTGATTTCACTGGTTGTGATCATCTAAGTGTGTATGGTGGCATCTCAACTCTCTATTGGATTCCAACATGTGTTATAACAGGGGTTATATACTCCATAGTGACCTACTCTATATTGAGAACACACGTATATTTGGTCAACCCAACAGTCTTGTCTATTGAGTGATCAAGAAGACTAGCTATTGGCCGGGACAACATTTGGCCGACGAACGTCTACAAACAGCTATGACTGAAAAAAGTGGCCATCACACAACCGCATTTTGGAAATTTGCGCCAGCTACATTGTAATATTCTGAGATATCTTCCCCCCAAAATTTGTTGAGAGCAATTACCATCAGCTGACCGCGGGTTATTGTTTCGTAGTGGACAATAGTAGAAAGGGGTATATGGATAAGTTTTGTAGGAATGTTAATATTAACCAAAATTTGTCAAAAATAGTCAGTTTTGATGGGTGTCAACACTTGTAAACTCGTAAACTTCAATATCTATGGTTAGCTTTTTATTATAACAGTCACAGAACACACCCCACACCCCACACACCCCCAATATATGTTCTCGGAGTTATGAGATCGCTCGACCCATTTTGGTACATCAATAAGTCAACGAAGACAAGCTGCTTGTAACGGTTTCTACATCGTAACTGGAACCTCCATGAAGACTAATAAAGATCAGCATAGTGCTCATCATCGAGCGCTCTATAGCTTGGGCTGCCCCAGGCCCTGTACAATTCTACTTCCAATACCTGACTCATAACAGCTCCGAATATATTATAAATATTTAGTGAATTAGTAGGGTTTAGCCGATCTTGAGATTTTAGGATTGATTTTAAAATCCGATTTCCGATCCTTTTCCAGCTGATCCCGATCGTGAAATTTGCTCAATCGCCAATCGGAATCCGATCTTTCCGATCCCGATCGCTCATCCCTAGTCAATGCTTCTCTATGGGAAAAGTCACTTTTAGGGTTGAGATGATCTTGAGATAACCTCCGACCTCGATCCCATTGGAAAAGATCGGGATCGGAATTCCGATTGTGATTGTGCAATTTACTCGATCGCCGATCAGAATCCGATCTTTTCCGATCCATCAACCCTATGGGTTAGTAAGTATAAGACTTACTGCCCATGTTGTGCTATCTTGTGTCCGTAGCTTCCCCTCTTACGATAACTCCATCCCTAAATGACATTCCAGTTGTGTATGGACCTTTCTTGAAGCTTCTATTGAGTTTTTGGTGTATTCTAAAATCTATCAGAATCTGAAGAGTGTCAACATACAGGACCCAGTCAAGATGTAGAGATTTACGCCCTGCCCTGTACTTCTAGCTCTAGCCTGAGGGCTGGGCGGAGAACTATGTCTACAAAACTCTCCTCGCCTGCGAGAAATGTTTTATACTGTGGAGTTTTTTTTAAAAGGACCATAAACATAAAAACACATCTGAAGCTGAGCTCTTCAAGACCCTGGGAGCCTTTGATCAATGCTATAAAGAAAACCAAGTATGGGCTGTCATTTTTGGATTAACAGCAAGACCCTTCTCCAGATTTCCATGAGTTATCCTATCTCAACACACAAGTCTTCTGTTAAATTCAGGATAGCAAGGTAGGCACATAACAAAATTTAAGAAAATACCAAGTATTGATAATTCTATGTCCCTGCTAGTGGTCAAGGCCATGTGTACTCAAGGACAGAAGACAAAATCTAGGACAACGATCCTTCCAACATATGTGATGTCCACTGATGCCACTAGACCACCAGGGACAAAACACCAAGCTTTGGAGCCATCGTGACATCCCTTCCACTCATTTAACCATATCCAAAATTGAAATTTTTGGAATTTTCTCCCACATTTGACAAAGATCCACAACACTTACCGACGGCGATGAGCCCAAGAACCAAACTGACACACAGGAAAGATTTCATGGTCCTTACTTCCAGATATGCTCTGAGAGGAGAAGAGGACAGACGGCAGGTTATTTAAAGATCCTCAAGGGGTGTGAAAGTTTTTGGCAGCTCCAAGAGTTGAGAGAGTAAAGGAAAGAAGAAGAAATTCTGCAAAAGAGGCAGAGCTGGAGAGTAGATGCAGGAAACTGATGAGGACAAGGTAAAAGTTTCCAAGCAAAATAGCTTCAATCCCAAGGTTTATGGAAACGGTGTGATGGAACGGAGGAGAATTTTTAGAAAAAAGTTCTAAAAATATCCAAAAAGGACAACAATGATATAAATAAAGCTTGGTGATATTACCAGCTGGTTCTGTGATGTTCTTCTCTGTCCCCTTAGCTGTGATGAGCTTTGGGAAATAATACCCTCTATATACTTCGTCCTGTTAGGAGGTGGAGCTGGATCAAGTTACTGGATAACCAGCGGCCACACCTGTTTAGCTGCTGAGAGCGATGTGAGAAATACAGAGATAGTTACATGATCGGGGACAGTCCAGCAGCCAAAGGACTACAAATCTCAGTGGTTTTAGGCAGAGCCAGGGAAAGATTTTGGCATTCCACGTACATAAGACCTTCCCTGGAAATCCTTATTTACCTCCACACTTACACTTCTTGCAATCCTAGACGAAATGTTGCAACAGTATCGACATACAGGCACGGCAATACTGAGGTCTTTCAGCATACTTTTTGTAACTTTTTGGGCTATTCACATGTACATTGATAAGACGCTTTATGTTTCTTACCCAGTGTTTTGGATGCTTCAATTTTCAGGACCAAAATTTTGGGATCTTAAAGGGCTTAAAGTGACTCGCGAATCAAACCAATAATTAGTAGGGTTCATGTACAGACAAAAACAGTTACAAAGTAACAGGCTAATAAACAAGACAGACAATAGGACTGAAGGTCCTGCTCACAAGAGCTTACAATCTATGAGGAAGAAGGGGGCATAAAGAATAAGAAGAGAGGCATAAAGAATAAGAAGAGAGGCATAAGGAGTAAGAAGGGGAGGCATAAAGAATAATAAGGGGGGGGGCATAAAGAATAATAAGGGAATAAAGAATAAGAAGGGGGGCATAAAGAATAAGAAGAGAGGCATAAGGAGTAAGAAGGGGAGGCATAAAGAATAATAAGGGGGGGGGCATAAAGAATAAGAAGGGGGGCATAAAGAATAATAAGGGGGGGAATAAAGAATAAGAAGGGGGGCATAAAGAATAAGAAGGGGGGCATAAAGAATAAGAATGGGCATAAAGAATAAGAAGGGGGCATAAAGAATAATAAGGGGGGGCATAAAGAATAAGAAGGGGGGCATAAAGAATAATAAGGGGGGGAATAAAGAATAAGAAGGGGGGCATAAAGAATAAGAAGGGGGGCATAAAGAATAAGAATGGGCATAAAGAATATGAAGGGGGCATAAAGAATAAGAAGGGGGGCATAAAGAATAAGAATGGGGCATAAAGAATAAGAATGGGCATAAAGAATAAGAAGGGGGCATAAAGAATAAGAAGAGAGGCATAAAGAATAAAAATGGGGCATAAAGAATAAGAAGGGGGGCATAAGGAGTAAGAAGGGGGGCATAAAGAATAAGAAGAGAGGCATAAAGAATAAGAATGGGCATAAAGAATAAGAAGGGGACATAAAGAATAAGAAGAGAGGCATAAAGAATAAAAATGGGGCATAAAGAATAAGAATGGGGCATAAAGAATAAGAAAGGGGGCATAAAGAATAAGAAGAGAGGCATAAAGAATAAAAATGGGGCATAAAGAATAAGAATGGGGCATAAAGAATAAGAAGGGGGGCATAAAGAATAAGAAGAGAGGCATAAGGAGTAAGAAGGGGGCATAAAGAATAAGAAGAGAGGCATAAAGAATAAAAATGGGGCATAAAGAATAAGAATGGGGCATAAAGAATAAGAAGTGGGGCATAAAGAATAAGAAGAGAGGCATAAGGAGTAAGAAGGGGGGCATGAAGAATAAAAAGAGAGGCATAAGGAGTAAGAAGGGGGGCATAAAGAATAAGAAGGGAATAAAGAATAAGAAGGGGGCATAAAGAGTAAGAAGAGGGGCATAAAGAATAAGAAGGGGGCATAAAGTGTAAGAGGGGGCACACATTTAAGAGGGGGGCATAAAGTGTAAGAGGGGGGCATAAAGAATAAGAAGGGGCATAAAGAGTAAGAAGGGGGGCATAAAGAGTAAGAAGGGGGCATAAAGAGTAAGAAGGGGGCATAAACAGTAATAAGGGGGCATAAATAACAAGAAGGGGGGCATAAAGAATAAGAAGGGGGCATAAAGAGTAAGAAGGGGGGCATAAAGAATAAGAAGAGAGGCATAAAGAATAAGAAGGGGGCATAAAGAGTAAGAAGGGGGCAAAAAGAGTAAGAAGGGGGGCATAAAGAGTAAGAAGGGGGCATAAAAAGTAAGAAGGGGGGCATAAAGAGTAAGAAGGGGGCATAAAAAGTAAGAAGGGGGGCATAAAGAGTAAGAAGGGGGCATAAAGAATAAGAAGGGGGCATAAAGAGTAAGAAGGGGGGCATAAAGAGTAAGAAGGGGGCATAAAGAATAAGAAGGGGGCATAAAGAGTAAGAAGGGGGGCATAAAGAGTAAGAAGGGGGCATAAAGAGTAAGAAGGGGGCATAAAAAGTAAGAAGGGGGGCATAAAGAGTAAGAAGGGGGCATAAAGAATAAGAAGGGGGCATAAAGAGTAAGAAGGGGGCATAAAGAATAAGAAGGGGGCATAAAGAGTAAGGGCACTTGTTTTGTAGCATTCTTTAATACTGAATAGGGCAATATACATAAAACTGCATAAGGCAGAAACCAGACAGTAAAGGAGTGGCAGGTTTGGATTATGGAGGAAGTTAGTTTTAGATCATTGACAGCTGGATGAGGCCAGGTAAGATGGGTGGTAGACGGATGAGGAGCGATGTAGGGAGGTACAACATGGTGCATGTGCCATGACACTGCGTCTGCCCAGCATACATCACACTGCATAGGTCTTGTGGTGTTGTAAGTGGAACAGAACGCTAGCACCATGACAATGGCCGTGTCTTATAAATCGGGTGTGTTGCAACGAGATGTTTATAGGAACTTTTGAAGAGAATAATATTGTACATGCGGTAACATCACAATAGGAGATAATGCACACAGTAATGTTATAGTAGCCAGACATTGCATATAGTGATGTCACAATACAGGAATAATGTATACCACCACACCTTTTCCATATCGAATCGTAGTAAAGGTGTAGAACACAAGGAGGAAAGGCCGCCATCTACACAATAGCCCCACAGATGAAACTGAGTGATGTCACCAGGCAGGTACGATAAACACATGATGTCACACTATAAGGACTATGCAAAAAGTACCGCAAGGTTTTCATAACCTGAGCAACATCTCTCACTAAGAACCTGCAATTCTGTACATAATTACAGATACACAACTGGAGAGTCTAGAAATCCGACACGGCTGAACACCCATTCCTTTGTCCTGAATCACACGGGTAGCGGTGAGGGGGGGATTAGGGGGTGTCCTTGCTCATCTGGTTCTTCTTGTTTGATGACTTTTGTTGTATTAGATATTATTAAAGCTTCAAATGTTAGTAACTGACTGCAAATCACTAAGAAAGGTGAAAAACATCGCCATAAACAGATCGGAATCACGAGTTACGTCTGGTGTCAATAGTGCGAAGCCTGGAGACGCCAGTAATAGAAATGGGCCATAAGGTAGAGACGAGAAGGAAAAAAACAGGACATAGACAGTCAGAGGGGCAGATCTATTAAGGCTGACCCCAATAGGATTGATGTATCAAAATGTCGGGGCTACATGTAGGTTTTTGCTGAACGCTTGGAAAATCGGACATCTTTGTGAACGGACAGTTAAAGGGATTCTACCACTAAAACACATTTTTTTCTAGTTACCACGTCGGAATAGCCTTTAAAAAGGCTATTTGTCTCTTACCTGTGGAAGTGCTCTCCGCCGCGCCGTTCGTTCAAAATACCGGTTTGTACCGGTATGCTAATGAGTTCTCTCGCAGCGATGGGGGCGTCCCCATTGCAGCTCAAAAACTGACCGCAGCACCGCCTCTCTGGTCTTCGGTGTCCTCCCCTTGCTTCTTTAGCGTCTGTCGGACGCATGCGCAGTACGTTCGGCAATCTTCGCCGAACAGAGCGTACTGCGCAGGCGTCCGACAGACGCTGAAGAAGCAAGGGGAGGACACCGAAGACCAGAGAGGCGGCGCTGCGGTCAGTTTTCGAGCTGCAATGGGGACGCCCCCATCGCTGCGAGAGAACTAATTAGCATACCGGTACATACCGGTATTTTGAACGAACGGCGCGGCGGAGAGCACTTCCACAGGTAAGAGACAAATAGCCTTTTTAAAGGCTATTCCGACGTGGTAACTAGAAAAAAATGTGTTTTAGTGGTAGAATCCCTTTAAGGACAGACACGGACAGTAAAAGAACGCACCCGATGTCCATTTAAATCAATGCAAAATGTCACGGACACAGCTAGTGTCCGATGCTTATGTCCATGCAAGATTTTGCGCAGACATTAGCATCAGACACTAGCTGTCGGACACCGACGGTAGTGTGAACGCTCCCTTAGTGATTTGGGCACACCTTGTGACTGGCGCCTCCTCTGAAAACCAATGTCATCCATATAAATAAGTGCAAAAGAAAGATAAATCCGGCACATATGGGGTTAAGTGATGAACAAGGTGCAGAAGAAAGGAACATGATAAATTCCACCAATAAGTGTAAATGGAATTCTATATATCTGGGTATTGGCGCTGCTAAGGGTGAAAACCGGCAACCTCAATTGGCTTATTAATGATGGAGAAGACGCCTTGGGAATCAGGTTGTGCTGTGGGATTTTGTTCACAACTTGGATGAGATTTGTATAAATTTCCTCTACGTTACTGCTACGGTAGAAGACGGGATTAGCTGTCCACATCGTGCACCTTCACTGTTGACAAAGAGCGGCCAACCATTGACTGTCACATTATATAAAGGTCATATGTCCAATCTTCGCGCCAAATAAACATTCTCGGAGAGACAAACATTTATGGTGGAATTTCTTCATCTGTATAATTACAGGATGGCAAATCTTAAGTTAGAAGTTCAGAGTTCTGGGGAAGTCCCTTGGGCGAGGAGACTGTAGTGTGTGAATCTAGCACGAGGACCGATGTTTATGTAACTGGATATGGTCTCCTTCTCTACTGGGGACAGGAACGGGATTGATAATCTGGGACTGTCAAGGGTTTCTCTAGGGAGTGTCATCACTTACTTCCTCCAGGGTTCTGATCTGAGCTGGTTCTGACCCCAAAAGCTAAAAAACACCACATGGACCTCAGTGGAACCCAGTATTGGTCTGGCATATCTACGGTATACACACACATGTATACCCTGCCTCGGTCTATCAGACCATATAATGAGTCAAAAAAATAAAAAATATGGCTGGACTGTTCCTTTCACTTCGGCATGTACCAGTATACGTGGGGCAACAAGTAGTTGAACATGTTCTACTGGATTATAAGGGAATACAATATTCTCAAAATACACTCACCGGCCACTTTATTAGGTACACCATGCTAGTAACGGGTTGGACCCCCTTTTGCCTTCAGAACTGCCTCAATTCTTCGTGGCATAGATACAACAAGGTGCTGGAAGCATTCCTCAGAGATTTTGCTCCATATTGACATGATGGCATCACACAGTTGCAGTCGCAGATTTGTCGGCTGCACATCCATGATGCGAATCTCCCGTTCCACCACATCCCAAAGATGCTCCTCTATTGGATTGAGATCTGGTGACTGTGGAGGCCATTGGAGTACAGTGAACTCATTGTCATGTTCAAGAAACCAGTCTGAGATGATTCCAGCTTTATGACATGGCATTGCATTATCCTGCTGAAAGTAGCCATCAGATGTTGGGTACATTGTGGTCATAAAGGGATGGACATGGTCAGCAACAATACTCAGGTAGGCTTTGGCGTTGCAACGATGCTCAATTGGTACCAAGGGGCCCAAAGAGTGCCAAGAAAATATTCCCCACACCATGACACCACCACCACCAGCCTGAACCGTTACCGATACAAGGCAGGATGGCTCCATGCTTTCATGTTGTTGACGCCAAATTCTGACCCTACCATCCGAATGTCGCAGCAGAAATCGAGACTCATCAGACCAGGCAACGTTTTTCCAATCTTCAATTGTCCAATTTCGATGAGCTTGTGCAAATTGTAGCCTCAGTTTCCTGTTCTTAGCTGAAAGGAGTGGCACCCGGTGTGGTCTTCTGCTGCTGTAGCCCATCTGTAGCCTCAAAGTTGGACGTACTGTGCGGCGTTCAGAGATGCTCTTCTGGCTACCTTGGTTGTAACGGGTGGCTATTTGAGTCACTGTTGCCTTTCTATCAGCTGGAACCAGTCTGGCCATTCTCCTCTGACCTCTGGCATCAACAACGCATTTCCGCCCACAGAACTGCCGCTCACTGGATGTTTTTTCTTTTTCGGACCATTCTCTGTAAACCCTAGAGATGGTTGTGCGTGAAAATCCCAGTAGATCAGCAGTTTCTGAAATACTCAGACCAGCCCTTCTGGCACCAACAACCATGCCACGTTCAAAGGCACTCAAATCACCTTTCTTCCCCATACTGATGCTCAGTTTGAACTGCAGGAGATTGTCTTGACCATGTCTACATGCCTAAATGCACTGAGTTGCCGCCATGTGATTGGCTGATTAGAAATTAAGTGTTAATGAGCAGTTGGACAGGTGTACCTAATAAAGTGGCCGGTGAGTGTAGATGTCTGACTCCTCGGGCTATAGCTGAGCTGAGAGTGATATAGATGGGAATGCCCCGCAGGTCTGAAACCACAGAAACAATGCATAGAAATCTGATATAGGTGTTCAAGACTTCTGCTCACCATATTGGCTACCAATTCCATGACCTCGATATAGAACGGTTTGGTAATAAAATAATCTGCAGGACATTTCCTCCTTTAGGACTTGTTAATATCGGCTCCTGAGATTAAGTATCCTATTAATATTATAAATGTGAAAGTTTGTGAGTTTGTGGGTTTGTGGGTTTGGATGTTTGCATGTTCGGATGTTTGTTCCTCAATCACGGAAAACCCGCTCCACCGATTTGGCTGAAATTTTCCACAAACATAGTTAATACACCCGATTAAACAATAGGCTACTTTTCGTCACAATAGCGCACATACGTTTGTGCCAGGACCCCCACAAAACCCAAACACACCACCATCTCTGCAATCTCACACACTTTGGACCATAGCAAGCCACAAAATTCATATTGCCCTCTACAGCCTCGCCCCTAACCCCACACAATCTCATATACATATACTTTACCACTTTGCCCCTCACCTTAACGATACTCCAGGAGGCGCTCTTTAACGCTCCGGAGCAGCCATGTTTGCCGACCCCCACCACTCTGACAATCTGCGACACCGCCCACCCATGTCAATACCCCTAGGCGGTCTAATAAATGCAAAAAAAAAAAAGTTTAAAAAAAGTAAAAAAATATAAAAAAATAAATAAAAAGGATTAAAAATTCAAATCACCCCCCTTTTCCTAGAACACATATAAAAGTAGTTAAAAACTGTGAAACACATACATGTTAGGTATCCCCACGTCCGAAATCGCCCGCTCTACAAAGTTATACAAATATTTTTCCTGTTCGGTAAACGCCGTAGCGGGAAAAATGGTCAAAAGTGACAAACCGCCATTTTTTCACTGTTTTGATTCTGATAAAAAATTGAATAAAAAGTGATCATTTACTGTCACCAGACCCAGCATATCACCCCAGCCCTGCAGATAGATAGGTTATAGTCACCAGAACCATAATATCATCCCAGTCCTGCAGATAGATAGGTTATAGTCACCAGAACCATAATATCATCCCAGTCCTGCAGATAGATAGGTTATAGTCACCAGAACCATAATATCACCCCAGCCCTGCAGATAGATAGGTTACTGTCACCAGACCCAGCATATCACCCCAGCCCTGCAGATAGATAGGTTACTGTCACCAGAACCATAATATCATCCCAGTCCTGCAGATAGATAGGTTATAGTCACCAGAACCATAATATCACCCCAGCCCTGCAGATAGATAGGTTACTGTCACCAGACCCAGCATATCTCCCCAGCCCTGCAGATAGATAGGTTACTGTCACCAGAACCAGCATATCACCCCAGCCCTGCAGATAGATAGGTTAGTGTCAGCAGAACCAGCATATCACCCCAGCCCTGCAGATAGATAGGTTACTGTCACCAGAACCAGCATATCACCCCAGCCCTGCAGATAGATAGGTTACTGTCACCAGGACCAGCATATGACCCCAGCCCTGCAGATAGATAGGTTAGTAACACCAGAACCAGCATATCACCCCAGCCCTGCAGATAGATAGGTTACTGTCACCAGAACCAGCATATCACCCCAGCCCTGCAGATAGATAGGTTACTGTCACCAGAACCAGCATATCACCCCAGCCCTGCAGATAGATAGGTTACTGTCACCAGACCCAGTATATCATCCCAGCCCTGCAGATAGATAGGTTACTGTCACCAGACCCAGCATATCACCCCAGCCCTGCAGATAGATAGGTTACTGTCACCAGACCCAGTATATCATCCCAGCCCTGCAGATAGATAGGTTACTGTCACCAGACTCAGTATATCATCCCAGCCCTGCAGATAGATAGGTTACTGTCACCAGACCCAGCATATCACCCCAGCCCTGCAGATAGATAGGTTACTGTCACCAGACCCAGCATATCACCCCAGCCCTGCAGATAGATAGGTTACTGTCACCAGACCCAGTATATCATCCCAGTCCTGCAGATAGATAGGTTACTGTCACCAGAACCAGCATATCACCCCAGCCCTGCAGATAGATAGGTTACTGTCACCAGAACCAGTATATCACCCCAGCCCTGCAGATAGATAGGTTACTGTCACCAGAACCAGCATATCATCCCAGCCCTGCAGATAGATAGGTTACTGTCACCAGAACCAGCATATCACCCCAGCCTGCAGATAGATAGGTTACTGTCACCAGAACCAGCATATCACCCCAGCCTGCAGATAGATAGGTTACTGTCACCAGAACCAGCATATCACCCCAGCCTGCAGATAGATAGGTTACTGTCACCAGAACCAGCATATCACCCCAGCCCTGCAGATAGATAGGTTACTGTCACCAGAACCAGCATATCACCCCAGTCCTGCAGATAGATAGGTTACTGTCACCATAACCAGTATATCACCCAGCCCTGCAGATAGATAGGTTACTGTCACCAGAACCAGCATATCACCCCAAGGTATAAAGAGACTAGGGAGTCCTGTCAATACGATCAGGGGAACAGAGGGAAGTAACAGAGGTTAAAACCAGAGCCTGTACACGTTACATCAGGGTCACACAAGCTCGGTGCGTCTGCTCTTGTGGTTTATCCGAGGACGAGAAGAAATGATAAATGGATCACTAGAATAGTAAACACTCACAGAGCCCCAGGGATCCCATCGACTATAATGGGGTCTGTCGGGTGTCCATTCTTTTTATCTAAAATCAGCAAATGAAAAAGTCAGCCAGCAATTTTAGACGGACACTGTGATGGAGACTCTGATGCAAATGTGAACCAAGCCTAAGATGGTCGACCAGTCTTGTTGAAATTGGCTGGCTCGCCAAAAACCACCTAAAGTTGCCGAGATCTCCTGTGTATATCTGACTATATACAAGGTCTATACACTCTAGTGTTCCTCTCATATCTTCTACTGACATAGTGAACAAGGCTCCAGAGCTCCACAATGTCTTCTCCCTTGCTCGGCCGGAGCGGCGCCGTCTTGTTGACACGACTAACCTTCGGTATCACTCGACCATATCTGACGTTATACTGAACATGGAATGGATATCTAATAAATAGTTACCTAGAGAGCGACCGCCAAGAATCTTCTCACTGACTGATATTTGCACACGCTAGTGCGGTCTTGTGTGTAGGACGGTCATGGCGGTGATGTCATGTCTATAACTTCTTATGGTATATTTTCTATATGTTTATTTAGTTGCAGCTCATTTACCGACTATATTTAGAGTCGTCCTGAGATCCGCTCCGGTATATACTGTAAATATAGAAGATTATGTATATACACACACCCAAATATATACAGTCACCTATATACATGCACACAGCCTAAGGTTTTGCTATATTTGTTGTGTATTTGATGTCGCTGTGAATCTCGGCGGCGCTCAGACTTTTGTTGCTTCTAGAAACCCTCCATATCTATGACGCTCTGAACAACAGATTCATCAATATGTCTAAAACTACAAACTCTGGGTCCTACAGTACAGATAAGTGTGCGGCGCTGTCTGTACGTGTATAACCGTCACTGTGATGTCAGCCGTCACTACATCTACATAGCAGCAGAGGCTCGGCCCTCAGGGTTTCCCTCTTGACCAGTGACTGGTTCACACTTGCTTGCATAGCTGTGCAGTGAGTGTGCGAGGGGAGAGGGTAAATGCATGTGCGCAGCGGTATGGCGGCGTGTGACAGTGTAGATGTTGTTTAAGGGTGTGTTTCCATAACAATTACATAAATGTTCAATATAGCCATAGCAACATTATGTATGTAATTTACATTAATACATTATCTAATCTGCATATATTACTGTATGTAATCTGCATATAATATGGTATGTAATCTACATATAACAATACAGTATGTAATCTGCATATATAATATGGTATGTAATCTGCATATAATATGGTATGTAATCTGCATATAACAATACAGTATGCAATACACATATAATACAGTGTGTAATCTACATGTAGTACAGTATGTAATCAGTACATAATATGGTATGTAATCTGCATATAACATATAATACGGTCTGTAATCTGTATATAGTATGGTATGTAATCTGCATATAATACGGTATGTAATCTGCATATATAATCTGAATATATAATACAGTATGTAATCTGCATATAATACAGTATGTAATCTGGATATATAATCTGAATATATAATACGGTGTGTAATCTGCATATAACATAATACGGTATGTAATCTGTATATAGTACGGTATGTAATCTGTATATAGTATGGTATGTAATCTCCATATAATATGGTATATAATCTGCATATATAATCTGTATATAGTAGAGTATGTAATCTGCATATAATACGGTATGTAATCTGTATATAGTACGGTATGTAATCTGCATATAATACGGTATGTAATCTGTATATAATACAGTATGTAATCTGTATATAGTACAGTATGTAATCTGCATATAATACGGTATGTAATCTGTATATAGTACGGTATGTAATCTGCATATAATACGGTATGTAATCTGTATATAATACAGTATGTAATCTGCATATAATACGGTATGTAATCTGTATATAGTACGGTATGTAATCTACATATAATACGGTATGTAATCTGTATATAGTACAGTATGTAATCTGCATATAATACGGTATGTAATCTGCATATATAATCTGACCATATAATACAGTATGTAATCTGCATATAATACAGTATGTAATCTGGATATATAATCTGAATATATAATACGGTGTGTAATTTGCATATAACATAATACGGTATGTAATCTGCATATTACAATACGGTATGTAATCTGTATATAGTACGGTATGTAATCTGTATATAGTATGGTATGTAATCTCCATATAATATGGTATATAATCTGCATATATAATCTGTATATAGTAGAGTATGTAATCTGCATATAATACGGTATGTAATCTGTATATCTGTATATAGTACGGTATGTAATCTGCATATAATACGGTATGTAATCTGTATATAATACAGTATGTAATCTGCATATAATACGGTATGTAATCTGTATATAGTATAGTATGTAATCTGTATATAGTACAGTATGTAATTTGCATATAATACGGTATGTAATCTGTATATAGTATAGTATGTAATCTGTATATAATACAGTATGTAATCTGTATATAGTACAGTATGTAATCTGCATATAATACGGTATGTAATCTGTATATAGTACGGTATGTAATCTGCATATAATACGGTATGTAATCTGTATATAGTATAGTATGTAATCTGTATATAGTACAGTATGTAATTTGCATATAATACGGTATGTAATCTGTATATAGTACAGTATCTAATCTGTATATGGTACAGTATGTGATCTGTATATAGTACAGTATGTAATCTCCATATAATACGGTATATAATCTGCATATAACAATACGGTATGTAATCTGTATATGTTACGGTATGTAATCTGCATATAACAATACGGTATGTAATCTGCATATAATACGGTATGTAATCTGCATATAACAATACGGTATGTAATCTGCATATAACAATATGGTATGTAATCTGTATATAGTACAGTATCTAATCTGTATATAGTATGGCATGTAATCTGCACATAATACGGTATGTAATCTGTATATGGTACAGTATGTAACCTGCATATAATACAGTATGTAATCTGCATATAATATGGTATGTAATCTGTATATAGTACGGTATGTAATCTGTATATGTTACGGTATGTAATCTGTATATAGTAGAGTATGTAATCTGCATATAACATAATACGGTATGTAATCTGTATACGGTACAGTATGTAATCTGCATATAACATATAATAGGGGGCCTTGTTCATGGCCGGTGACTTCATCCGCCTTCCTTTCCCGCACCCCTTTGCCTCTGACACTCTCAGACCCTCCATGACAGGTGCAGTTTCTGTCCTATTGTGTTCTGGATATTACTCATCATAGACATCTCAGGACAGGGTGTGGTGGGTGTGCGGCGGCGGCGGGGGGACAGCGCACCAGGCCATGGAAACTCTCCACG
Organism: Leptodactylus fuscus; assembly: GCF_031893055.1. Lineage (NCBI taxonomy): Eukaryota > Metazoa > Chordata > Amphibia > Anura > Leptodactylidae > Leptodactylus > Leptodactylus fuscus. The sequence goes on from NC_134275.1 coordinate 82,360,874, forward strand.
AGAGACAAAATAAAAGCAATCCAAAGAGAGAGGAGGTCCCAAAGCCATCCCCAATCCAGGCCGGGGCGTCCCCATAGAGGAGCAGAGCCGTCACACAAGGGTCCGGTGACTGAAGGGGCCGAAACAGATCTTGTCCCCGGGCCCAGAAGCTTCAGGTTACACCTCTCAGAACAAAAATAGAGCCTGTGACAAACACCTAGGAGTGGGGCGGTGCGTCCTCACTGACAGGGCGGCTCTCACTTAGGTTTCACTAGTTTTTTATTTTTATTTTTACTAATTAAAAAAAATATAAAATTGAAGTCATTTATATTGTATTAAATTCTACAATCTTCTCTCTGGCCACTAAACCTAATAATAGACTGCCACTTGTCGTTTCTGTACAGGTTTTCTTTGCAGCAGTCGCCTCATTTATATTACAGGCAGGATTACAATAGAAGATAACACCTCTATAGACATGACCACTGACCCATCATTACTGACCATAGATGATGTCACAGTTTATCTACAACTCTTGGCATGGGGCCCTAGCACATGTGCAGAAGGTGGCCCCCGGCGGATGGTTCCAGTCACATCACATCACATGACCCTCCATCAGATGCTATTTTAGGACTGGAGTTTCCAAAACTGTAGATATTTATACACACGATGCCGAGAGAGAGGGAAAGTTACTGGACATTGCCCCTATAGTGACGGCACAAAGACATGATAGATAGATAGATAGATAGATAGATAGATAGATAGATAGATAGATAGGAGATAGATAGATAGATAGATAGATAGATAGATAGATAGGAGATAGATAGATAGATAGATAGATAGATAGATAGATAGATAGGAGATAGATAGATAGATAGATAGATAGATAGGAGATAGATAGATAGATAGATAGATAGATAGATAGATAGATAGGAGATAGAGAGATAGATAGATAGATAGATAGATAGATAGATAGATAGATAGGAGATAGATAGATAGATAGATAGATAGATAGATAGATAGATAGATGATAGATAGGAGATAGATAGATAGATAGATAGATAGATAGATAGATTGATAGGAGATAGATAGATAGATAGATAGATAGATAGATAGATAGATAGAAGATAGATAGATAGATAGATAGATAGATAGATAGATAGGAGATAGATAGATAGATAGGAGATAGATAGATAGATATATAGATAGGAGATAGATAGATAGATAGGAGATAGATAGATAGATAGATAGATAGATAGATAGATAGATAGATAGGAGATAGATAGATAGATAGATAGATAGATAGATAGATAGGAGATAGATAGATAGATAGGAGATAGATAGATAGATAGATACATAGATAGATAGATAGATAGGAGATAGATAGATAGATAGATAGATAGATAGATAGATAGATAGGAGATAGATAGATATATAGATAGATAGATAGATAGATAGATAGATAGATAGGAGATAGATAGATAGATAGATAGATAGATAGGAGATAGATAGATAGATAGATAGATAGATAGATAGATAGATAGGAGATAGATAGATAGATAGATAGATAGATAGATAGGAGATAGATAGATAGATAGATAGATAGATAGATAGATAGGAGATAGATAGATAGATAGATAGATAGATAGATAGGAGATAGATAGATAGATAGATAGATAGGAGATAGATAGATAGATAGATAGATAGATAGATGATAGATAGATAGATAGATAGATAGATAGGAGATAGATAGATAGATAGATAGATAGATAGATAGATAGATAGGAGATAGATAGATAGATAGATAGATAGATAGATAGATAGGAGATAGATAGATAGATAGATAGATAGATAGATAGATAGGAGATAGATAGATAGGAGATAGATAGATAGATAGATAGATAGGAGATAGATAGATAGATAGATAGATAGATAGATAGATAGGAGATAGATAGATAGATAGATAGATAGATAGATAGATAGATAGATAGGAGATAGATAGATAGATAGATAGATAGATAGGAGATAGATAGATAGATAGATAGATAGATAGATAGGAGATAGATAGATAGATAGATAGATAGATAGATAGGAGATAGATAGATAGATAGATAGATAGATAGATAGAGAGATAGAAGATAGGAGATAGATAGATAGATAGATAGATAGATAGATAGATAGATAGGAGATAGATAGATAGGAGATAGATAGATAGATAGATAGATAGATAGATAGGAGATAGATAGATAGATAGATAGGAGATAGATAGATAGGAGATAGATAGATAGATAGATAGATAGGAGAGAGATAGATAGATAGATAGATAGATAGATAGATAGATAGATAGGAGATAGATAGATAGATAGATAGATAGGAGATAGATAGATAGATAGATAGATAGGAGATAGATAGATGGATAGATAGATAGATAGATAGATAGATAGATAGATAGATAGGAGATAGATAGATAGATAGATAGATAGATAAATAGATAGAGAGATAGAAGATAGGAGATAGATAGATAGATAGATAGATAGATAGGAGATAGATAGATAGGAGATAGATAGATAGATAGATAGGAGATAGATAGATAGATAGATAGATAGATAGATAGATAGATAGGAGATAGATAGATAGATAGATAGATAGATAGATAAATAGAGAGATAGAAGATAGGAGATAGATAGATAGATAGATAGATAGATAGGAGATAGATAGATAGATAGGAGATAGATAGATGGATAGATAGATAGATAGATAGATAGATAGATAGGAGATAGATAGATAGATAGATAGATAGATAGATAAATAGATAGAGAGATAGAAGATAGGAGATAGATAGATAGATAGATAGATAGATAGATAGGAGATAGATAGATAGATAGATAGATAGGAGATAGATAGATAGATAGATAGATAGATAGATAGGAGATAGATAGATAGATAGATAGGAGATAGATAGATAGATAGATAGATAGATAGGAGATAGATAGATAGATAGATAGATAGATAGATGATAGATAGATAGATAGATAGATAGATAGATAGGAGATAGATAGATAGATAGATAGGAGATAGATAGATAGATAGATAGATAGATAGAAGATAGATAGATAGATAGATAGATAGATAGGAGATAGATAGATAGATAGATAGATAGATAGATAGATAGAGAGATAGAAGATAGGAGATAGATAGATAGATAGATAGATAGGAGATAGATAGATAGATAGATAGATAGGAGATAGATAGGAGATAGATAGATAGATAGATAGATAGATAGGAGAGAGATAGATAGATAGATAGATAGATAGATAGATAGATAGATAGATAGGAGATAGATAGATAGATAAATAGAGAGATAGAAGATAGGAGATAGATAGATAGATAGATAGATAGATAGATAGATAGATAGGAGATAGATAGATAGATAGATAGATAGATAGATAGATAGATAGGAGATAGATAGATAGATAGATAGATAGGAGATAGATAGATAGATAGATAGATAGATAGATAGGAGATAGATAGAGAGAGAGATAGATAGATAGATAGATAGATAGAAGATAGATAGATAGAAGATTGATGATAGACAGATAGATAGATAGATAGATAGATAGATAGGAGATAGATAGATAGATAGATAGATAGATAGATAGATAGATAGGAGATACATAGATAGATAGATAGATAGATAGATAGATAGATAGGAGATAGATAGATAGATAGATAGATAGATAGATAGGAGATAGATAGATAGATAGATAGGAGATAGATAGATAGATAGGAGATAGATAGATAGATAGATAGATAGATAGATAGATGATAGATAGATAGATAGATAGATAGATAGGAGATAGATAGATAGATAGATAGATAGATAGATAGATAGGAGATAGATAGATAGATAGATAGATAGATAGGAGATAGAGAGATAGATAGATAGATAGATAGATAGATAGATAGATAGGAGATAGATAGATAGATAGATAGATAGATAGGAGATAGATAGATAGATAGATAGATAGATTAGATAGATAGATAGGAGATAGATAGATAGATAGATAGATAGATAGATAGATAGAAGATAGATAGATAGATAGATAGATAGGAGATAGATAGATAGATAGATAGATAGGAGATAGATAGATAGATAGATAGATAGATAGATAGGAGATAGATAGATAGATATATAGATAGATAGATAGATAGATAGATAGGAGATAGATAGATAGATAGATAGATAGATAGGAGATAGATAGATAGATAGATAGGAGATAGATAGATAGATAGATAGATAGATAGATAGATAGATAGATAGATAGGAGATAGATAGATAGATAGATAGATAGATAGATAGGAGATAGATAGATAGATAGATAGATAGATAGGAGATAGATAGATAGATAGATAGATAGATAGATAGGAGATAGATAGATAGATAGATAGATAGATAGATGATAGATAGATAGATAGATAGATAGATAGATAGATAGATAGGAGATAGATAGATAGATAGATAGATAGGAGATAGATAGATAGATAGATAGATAGAAGATAGATAGATAGATAGATAGATAGGAGATAGATAGATAGCTAGATAGATAGATAGGAGATAGATAGATAGATAGATAGATAGATAGATAGATAGGAGATAGATAGATAGGAGATAGATAGATAGATAGATAGATAGATAGATAGATAGGAGATAGATAGATAGATAGATAGATAGATAGATAGATAGATAGGAGATAGATAGATAGATAGATAGATAGATAGATAGATAGGAGATAGATAGATAGATAGATAGATAGATAGATAGATAGGAGATAGATAGATAGATAGATAGATAGATAGAGAGATAGAAGATAGGAGATAGATAGATAGATAGATAGATAGATAGATAGATAGGAGATAGATAGATAGATAGATAGATAGATAGGAGATAGATAGATAGATAGATAGATAGATAGATAGGAGATAGATAGATAGATAGATAGATAGATAGGAGATAGATAGATAGGAGATAGATAGATAGATAGATAGATAGATAGGAGAGAGATAGATAGATAGATAGATAGATAGATAGATAGATAGATAGGAGATAGATAGATAGATAGATAGATAGATAGGAGATAGATAGATAGATAGATAGATAGATAGGAGATAGATAGATGGATAGATAGATAGATAGATAGATAGATAGGAGATAGATAGATAGATAGATAGATAGATAAATAGATAGAGAGATAGAAGATAGGAGATAGATAGATAGATAGATAGATAGGAGATAGATAGATAGGAGATAGATAGATAGATAGATAGATAGATAGATAGGAGATAGATAGATAGATAGATAGATAGATAGATAGATAGATAGATAGGAGATAGATAGATAGATAGATAAATAGAGAGATAGAAGATAGGAGATAGATAGATAGATAGATAGATAGATAGATAGATAGGAGATAGATAGATAGATAGGAGATAGATAGATGGATAGATAGATAGATAGATAGATAGATAGATAGATAGATAGATAGATAGGAGATAGATAGATAGATAGATAGATAAATAGATAGAGAGATAGATAGATAGATAGATAGGAGATAGATAGATAGATAGATAGATAGATAGATGATAGATAGATAGATAGATAGATAGGAGATAGATAGATAGATAGATAGATAGATAGGAGATAGATAGATAGATAGATAGATAGATAGATAGAAGATAGATAGATAGATAGATAGATAGATAGATAGGAGATAGATAGATAGATAGATAGATAGATAGATAGATAGATAGAGAGAGAGATAGAAGATAGGAGATAGATAGATAGATAGATAGATAGATAGATAGGAGATAGATAGATAGATAGATAGATAGATAGATAGATAGATAGGAGATAGATAGATAGATAGGAGATAGATAGATAGATAGATAGATAGGAGATAGATAGATAGATAGATAGATAGATAGATAGATAGATAGGAGATAGATAGATAGATAAATAGAGAGATAGAAGATAGGAGATAGATAGATAGATAGATAGATAGATAGATAGGAGATAGATAGATAGATAGATAGATAGATAGATAGGAGATAGATAGATAGATAGATAGATAGATAGGAGATAGATAGATAGATAGATAGATAGATAGATAGGAGATAGATAGAGAGATAGATAGATAGATATATAGATAGAAGATAGATAGATAGAAGATTGATGATAGACAGATAGATAGATAGATAGATAGATAGATAGATAGATAGATAGATAGATAGGAGATAGATAGATAGATAGATAGATAGATAGGAGATACATAGATAGATAGATAGATAGATAGATAGATAGATAGATAGGAGATAGATAGATAGATAGATAGATAGATAGGAGATAGATAGATAGATAGGAGATAGATAGATAGATAGGAGATAGATAGATAGATAGATAGATAGATAGATGATAGATAGATAGATAGATAGATAGGAGATAGATAGATAGATAGATAGATAGATAGATAGGAGATAGATAGATAGGAGATAGATAGATAGATAGATAGATAGATAGGAGATAGATAGATAGATAGATAGATAGATAGATAGATAGATAGATGATAGATAGGAGATAGATAGATAGATAGATAGATAGATAGATTGATAGGAGATAGATAGATAGATAGATAGATAGATAGATAGAAGATAGATAGATAGATAGATAGATAGGAGATAGATAGATAGATAGATAGGAGATAGATAGATAGATAGATAGATGATAGATAGATAGATAGATAGATAGATAGATAGATAGATAGATAGATAGGAGATAGATAGATAGATAGATAGATAGGAGATAGAGAGATAGATAGATAGATAGATAGATAGATAGATAGATAGATAGGAGATAGATAGATAGATAGATGATAGATAGGAGATAGATAGATAGATAGATAGATAGATAGATAGATAGATAGATTGATAGGAGATAGATAGATAGATAGATAGATAGATAGAAGATAGATAGATAGATAGATAGATAGGAGATAGATAGATAGATAGATAGATAGATAGATAGATAGGAGATAGATAGATAGATAGATAGATAGATAGGAGATAGATAGATATATAGATAGATAGATAGATAGATAGATAGGAGATAGATAGATAGATAGATAGATAGATAGGAGATAGATAGATAGATAGATAGATAGATAGATAGATAGATAGGAGATAGATAGATAGATAGATAGATAGATAGATAGGAGATAGATAGAGAGATAGATAGATAGATAGATAGATAGGAGATAGATAGATAGATAGATGGATAGATAGGAGATAGATAGATAGATAGATAGATAGATAGATAGGAGATAGATAGATAGATAGATAGATAGGAGATAGATAGATAGATAGATAGATAGATAGATAGATAGAAGATAGGAGATAGATAGATAGATAGATAGATAGGAGATAGATAGATAGGAGATAGATAGATAGATAGATAGATAGATAGGAGATAGATAGATAGATAGATAGATAGCTAGATAGATAGAAGATAGATAGATAGGAGATAGATAGATAGATAGATAGATAGATAGGAGATAGATAGATAGATAGATAGATAGATAGATAGGAGATAGATAGATAGATAGATAGATAGATAGATAGAAGATAGATAGATAGATAGATAGATAGATAGATAGATAGATAGGAGATAGATAGATAGATAGATAGATAGATAGGAGATAGATAGATAGATAGATAGATAGATAGATAGATAGATAGGAGATAGATAGATAGATAGATAGATAGATAGATAGGAGATAGATAGATAGATAGATAGATAAATAGATAGATAGATAGATAGATAGATAAATAGAGAGATAGAAGATAGGAGATAGATAGATAGATAGATAGATAGATAGATAGGAGATAGATAGATAGATAGGAGATAGATAGATGGATAGATAGATAGATAGGAGATAGATAGATAGATAGATAAATAGATAGAGAGATAGAAGATAGGAGATAGATAGATAGATAGATAGATAGATAGATAGATAGATAGATAGATAGGAGATAGATAGATAGATAGGAGATAGATAGATAGATAGATAGATAGGAGATAGATAGATAGATAGATAGATAGATAGATAGATAGATAGGAGATAGATAGATAGATAGATAGGAGATAGATAGATAGATAGATAGATAGATGATAGATAGATAGATAGATAGATAGATAGATAGATAGGAGATAGATAGATAGATAGATAGATAGATAGGAGATAGATAGATAGATAGATAGATAGATAGATAGATAGATAGAAGATAGATAGATAGATAGATAGGAGATAGATAGATAGATAGATAGATAGATAGATAGATAGAGAGATAGAAGATAGGAGATAGATAGATAGATAGATAGATAGATAGATAGATAGATAGATAGATAGGAGATAGATAGATAGATAGATAGGAGATAGATAGATAGATAGGAGATAGATAGATAGATAGATAGATAGATAGATAGGAGAGAGATAGATAGATAGATAGATAGATAGATAGATAGATAGATGGATAGATAGGAGATAGATAGATAGATAAATAGAGAGATAGAAGATAGGAGATAGATAGATAGATAGATAGATAGATAGATAGATAGGAGATAGATAGATAGATAGATAGATAGATAGATAGGAGATAGATAGATAGATAGATAGATAGATAGATAGGAGATAGATAGATAGATAGATAGATAGATAGATAGGAGATAAATAGAGAGATAGATAGATAGATAGATAGATAGATAGATATATAGATAGAAGATAGATAGATAGATAGATAGATAGGAGATACATAGATAGATAGATAGATAGATAGATAGATAGATAGATAGGAGATAGATAGATAGATAGATAGATAGGAGATAGATAGATAGATAGATAGATAGATAGATAGATAGGAGATAGATAGATAGATAGATAGATAGGAGATAGATAGATAGATAGATAGATGATAGATAGATAGATAGATAGATAGATAGGAGATAGATAGATAGATAGATAGATAGATAGGAGATAGATAGATAGGAGATAGATAGATAGATAGATAGATAGATAGATAGATAGGAGATAGATAGATAGATAGATAGATAGATAGATAGATGATAGATAGATAGATAGATAGATAGATAGATAGATAGATAGATAGGAGATAGATAGATAGATTAGATAGATAGATAGGAGATAGATAGATAGATAGATAGATAGATAGATAGGAGATAGATAGATAGATAGATAGATAGATAGATAGATAGGAGATAGATAGATAGATAGATAGATAGGAGATAGATAGATAGATAGATAGATAGATAGGAGATAGATAGATAGATAGATAGATAGATAGGAGATAGATAGATAGATAGATAGATAGATAGGAGATAGATAGATAGATAGATAGATAGATAGATAGGAGATAGATAGATAGATAGATAGATAGATAGATAGATAGATAGGAGATAGATAGATAGATAGATAGATAGGAGATAGATAGATAGATAGATAGATAGGAGATAGATAGATAGATAGATAGATAGATAGATAGATAGATAGGAGATAGATAGATAGATAGATAGATAGATAGGAGATAGATAGATAGATGGATAGATAGGAGATAGATAGATAGATAGATAGATAGATAGGAGATAGATAGATAGATAGATAGATAGATAGATAGATAGATAGATAGGAGATAGATAGATAGATAGATAGATAGAGAGAGAGAGAGAGATAGATAGATAGATAGATAGATAGATAGATAGATAGGAGATAGATAGATAGATAGATAGGAGATAGATAGATAGATAGATAGATAGATAGATAGGAGATAGATAGATAGATAGATAGATAGATAGATAGATAGAAGATAGATAGATAGGAGATAGATAGATAGATAGATAGATAGATAGATAGGAGATAGATAGATAGATAGATAGATAGATAGATAGGAGATAGATAGATAGATAGATAGATAGATAGAAGATAGATAGATAGATAGATAGATAGATAGGAGATAGATAGATAGATAGATAGATAGGAGATAGATAGATAGATAGATAGATAGATAGATAGGAGATAGATAGATAGATAGATAGATAGATAGGAGATAGATAGATAGATAGATAGATAGATAGATAAATAGATAGATAGATAGATAGAAGATAGATAGATAGATAGATAGATAGATAGATAGATAGGAGATAGATAGATAGATAGATAGATAGATAGATTCAAATGAAACCCTACACTAAATAAAAATACCTCTCTCGGACCTGGACAGGTCTACAGTGTGACCACAGGGTTAGCAGGGTCCAGACTAGAGATGAGCGATCAGTAAAATATTTGATGTTCGTTATTCGTTACGAACAGCCGCTCAGTATTGGACTATTCGAAGGAATATCGAATCCCATTATAGTCTATGGGAGAAAATGCTCCGTGTCAGGGGATCCCACCATTCGACTCAGGAGAGTCACCAAGTCCACTATGACACCCCAGGAAATGATGCCAACACCTCTGCAATGTAACTGGGACAGCAGGGGGCGCATGTCTGGGGGCATCTAACACACCAAAGTCCCTCTATTACCCCAACATCACAGCCTAACAACTACACACTATACACACTCACTACAACCTCTATCAAAGTGGGAAAATACCTGGAAACCTTCTTTACTCCCCAATTGGATGGACACAAACCCCAATTTAAGCTAAAGAAACATTAACAAGCCCTCCTTTAAATCACGTTGCCCATGACACCCACAGATGGAATAGACAATGGGAAATCCTTCAGTCCCCCCCTGACCTGTCATTGTGGATGTGTGTGATGTGTATATCTATGTATGTATATATATGTGTGTGTATATATATGTGTGTGATGTGTATATGTATGTATGTATATATATGTGTGTATATATATGTGTGTGATGTGTATATGTATGTATGTATATATACTCACCGGCCACTTTATTAGGTACACCATGCTAGTAACGGGTTGGACCCCCTTTTGCCTTCAGAACTGCCTCAATTCTTCGTGGCATAGATACAACAAGGTGCTGGAAGCATTCCTCAGAGATTTTGGTCCATATTGACATGATGGCATCACACAGTTGCAGTCGCAGATTTGTCGGCTGCACATCCATGATGCGAATCTCCCGTTCCACCACATCCCAAAGATGCTCCTCTATTGGATTGAGATCTGGTGACTGTGGAGGCCATTGGAGTACAGTGAACTCATTGTCATGTTCAAGAAACCAGTCTGAGATGATTCCAGCTTTATGACATGGCATTGCATTATCCTGCTGAAAGTAGCCATCAGATGTTGGGTACATTGTGGTCATAAAGGGATGGACATGGTCAGCAACAATACTCAGGTAGGCTTTGGCGTTCCAACGATGCTCAATTGGTACCAAGGGGCCCAAAGAGTGCCAAGAAAATATTCCCCACACCATGACACCACCACCACCAGCCTGAACCGTTACCGATACAAGGCAGGATGGATCCATGCTTTCATGTTGTTGACGCCAAATTCTGACCCTACCATCCGAATGTCGCAGCAGAAATCGAGACTCATCAGACCAGGCAACGTTTTTCCAATCTTCAATTGTCCAATTTCGATGAGCTTGTGCAAATTGTAGCCTCAGTTTCCTGTTCTTAGCTGAAAGGAGTGGCACCCGGTGTGGTCTTCTGCTGCTGTAGCCCATCTGTAGCCTCAAAGTTGGACGTACTGTGCGGCATTCAGAGATGCTCTTCTGGCTACCTTGGTTGTAACGGGTGGCTATTTGAGTCACTGTTGCCTTTCTATCAGCTCGAACCAGTCTGGCCATTCTCCTCTGACCTCTGGCATCAACAACGCATTTCCGCCCCCCACAGAACTGCCGCTCACTGGATGTTTTTTCTTTTTCGGACCATTCTCTGTAAACCCTAGAGATGGTTGTGCGTGAAAATCCCAGTAGATCAGCAGTTTCTGAAATACTCAGACCAGCCCTTCTGGCACCAACAACCATGCCACGTTCAAAGGCACTCAAATCACCTTTCTTCCCCCCCATACTGATGCTCGGTTTGAACTGCAGGAGATTGTCTTGACCATGTCTACATGCCTAAATGCACTGAGTTGCCGCCATGTGATTGGCTGATTAGAAATTAAGTGTTAACGAGCAGTTGGACAGGTGTACCTAATAAAGTGGCCGGTGAGTGTATATGTGTGTATATATATGTGTGTGATGTGTATATGTATGTATGTATATATATGTGTGTATATATATATGTGTGTGATGTGGTAAGACCTTCCAAAATTCACTTTTCTGGCCCTTAACATGAGCCCTTCCAAATTAAGTTCCAGGCCCTTAAGCTGAGCTCCCAGCAGTGATTGAGGCCCTTCAGGTGACTTCAGCCTCTACCTGCAGAGTTTTAGGCCCTTTGGCATGAGTAAAGCCTTGCACCAGCGGAGTGTTAGCCCCTTTAAAACTCTTTGCCCCTAATACGGCGGTTCCAGAACCATCCCTCTCATTGTGTTGGATTGATGCAGTGGATTGGACTGAGGACCTTGATGGCACGAATAGGGCGGCGGCCGTTCTTATGAATTGGGAGGTCACATGTTTTCGGCAGCCGATGTTTTTTTTCAATTTTTTTCACTGCCTCCATTGTCGTAGTTCCTGTCCCACCTCCTCTGCACAGTTATTGGTGCAAAAAACATGCCAGGAAAGGTGGGAGGGGGATACGAATTTTTACTGCGTATGCCTCGTAGTATTCGATTGGGAACGAACGAACGAACTCCAGCAGCCTCCCCTCACGCTCAGGCAGAGAGCAGGTCCTCTCCGTGCCTGGTCTCTGCCTGCGAACGGTGCTAAGCCCCACCCCCTTCTGCTCTGCCACGCCCCCTCCGCTCCGCCACGCCCCCTCCGCTCCGCCCCCTTCTCCAGGGGAGGAAGGGGGCAGCTTTCTGTCGTTCGCCTCAGGCGGCAAAAGGGGTAGGTTCACCCCTGATTCTCAGTGAGCACCTGTTTACACTGGGATGCGCAGTGGTAACAGAAAGTCCGCGAAGGAAAACTCAAGGAACTTTCTGTTCAAAGAGCTGCGGGAAGAACCGCGATATGTTCACGCTTTAGCGCTGAAGATTGTCCCGTGGGGCCTTAGCCTAATGCCTTTTGGATTTCTATCTCCATATGTCCTGGTGTGCTGAGGCTGCTGCAGATTTTGTACCTGTAAATAGCCATAGTGGTTAGCACCTGTTCACACTGGGATGTGCTGTCTAAATTTTCTTTTGTAGCTAGATAGATATGAGGTAGATCGACGATAGCGTGTCCGATACATGTAATCATGTCAATGGATGTTGAGCTGCGGTTACAGCACCTAGACACTATATAGTATACAGAGCACAGTATACAGTATACAGAGCCACCTGCTTCTCCTTGTACTGTAGAGTACAGGGATCCGACACAATGCCAAAGATCTGATCGGTGAGGGGTCGCCTGTCACTCCCCCCCCCCCCCCCCCCCCCCCCCCCCCCCCAGCTATAGCCATTGACTTCATTCTGTCATTTTTGTGATTTGAGGACAAGTTTCTGGAGGTTACTTAGAAGTCTGTGAAACTCCTTGAAGTGCGGCCATCGATGTCGTATCTCAGTGCCCAGGAATGTCGTGAGTCATTTAATAAGTGAAATGTTAATGCTACACAAGAAGCAGCGAACAACAAAGGAACCCTGGTAACACAATACTGGGCCGGGCCTGAGGGGATGGGGGAACAGGACAAGGCCGGGACTGAGGGGACAGGGGAACAGGACAAGGCCGGGACTGAGGGGACGGGGGAACAGGACAAGGCCGGGCCTGAGGGGACGGGGGAACAGGACAAGGCCGGGCCTGAGGGGACGGGGGAACAGGACAAGGCCGGCCTTGAGGGGACGGGGGAACAGGACAAGGCCGGGCCTGAGGGGATGGGGGAACAGTACAAGGCCAGGCCTGAGGGGACGGGGGAACAGGACAAGGCCGGGCCTGAGGGGACGGGGGAACAGGACAAGGCCGGGCCTGAGGTGACGGGGGGAACAGTACAAGGCCAGGCCTGAGGGGATGTGGGAACAGGACAAGGCCGGGCCTGAGGGGGATGGGGGAACAGGAAAATGCCGGGCCTGAGGGGATGGGGGAACAGGACAAGGTCGGGACTGAGGGGACGGGGGAACAGGATAAGGCCGGGTCTGAGGGGATGGGGGAACAGGAAAATGCCGGGCCTGAGGGGATGGGGGAACAGGAAAATGCCGGGCCTGAGGGGATGGGGGAACAGGACAAGGTCGGGACTGAGGGGACGGGGGAACAGGATAAGGCCGGGTCTGAGGGGATGGGGGAACAGGAAAATGCCGGGCCTGAGGGGATGGGGGAACAGGACAAGGTCGGGACTGAGGGGACGGGGGAACAGGATAAGGCCGGGTCTGAGGGGATGGGGGAACAGGAAAATGCCGGGCCTGAGGGGATGGGGGAACAGGACAAGGTCGGGACTGAGGGGACGGGGGAACAGGACAAGGCCGGGCCTGAGGGGACGGGGGAACAGGACAAGGCCGGGCCTGAGGGAACGGGGGAACAGGACAAGGCCGGCCCTGAGGGGACGGGGGAACAGGACAAGGCCGGGCCTGAGGGGACGGGGGAACAGGATAAGGCCGGGCCTGAGGGGACGGGGGAACAGTACAAGGCCAGGCCTGAGGGGATGTGGGAACAGGACAAGGCCGGGCCTGAGGGGACGGGGGAACAGTACAAGGCCGGGTCTGAGGGGATGGGGGAACAGGAAAATGCCGGGCCTGAGGGGATGGGGGAACAGGACAAGGTCGGGACTGAGGGGACGGGGGAACAGGATAAGGCCAGGCCTGAGGGGACGGGGGAACAGTACAAGGCCAGGCCTGAGGGGATGTGGGAACAGGACAAGGCCGGGCCTGAGGGGATGGGGGAACAGGAAAATGCCGGGCCTGAGGGGATGGGGGAACAGGACAAGGTCGGGACTGAGGGGACGGGGGAACAGGATAAGGCCGGGTCTGAGGGGATGGGGGAACAGGAAAATGCCGGGCCTGAGGGGATGGGGGAACAGGACAAGGTCGGGACTGAGGGGACGGGGGAACAGGATAAGGCCGGGTCTGAGGGGATGGGGGAACAGGAAAATGCCGGGCCTGAGGGGATGGGGGAACAGGACAAGGTCGGGACTGAGGGGACGGGGGAACAGGATAAGGCCGGGCCTGAGGGGACAGGGGAACAGTACAAGGCCAGGCCTGAGGGGATGTGGGAACAGGACAAGGCCGGGCCTGAGGGGACAGGGGAACAGGACAAGGCCGGGCCTGAGGGAACGGGGGAACAGGACAAGGCCGGGACTGAGGGGACAGGGGAACAGGACAAGGCCGGGCCTGAGGGGACGGGGGAACAGGACAAGGCCGGGACTGAGGGAACGGGGGAACAGGACAAGGTCGGGACTGAGGGGACAGGGGAACAGTACAAGGCCTGGCCTGAGGGGATGTGGGAACAGGAAAATGCCAGGCCTGAGGGGATGGGGGAACAGTACAAGGCCCGGGCCTGAGGGGACAGGGGAACAGGACAAGGTCGGGACTGAGGGGACAGGGGAACAGTACAAGGCCTGGCCTGAGGGGATGTGGGAACAGGAAAATGCCAGGCCTGAGGGGATGGGGGAACAGTACAAGGCCCGGGCCTGAGGGAACAGGGGAACAGGACAAGGCCCGGGCCTGAGGGGATGGGGAACAGGACAAGGCCAGGCCTGAGGGTACGGGGGAACAGGACAAGGCCAGGCCTGAGGGGACGGGGGAATAGGACAAGGCCGGGCCTGAGGGGATGGGGGAACAGGACAAGGCCGGGCCTGAGGGGACGGGGGAACAGGACAAGGCCGGGCCCTGAGGGGATGGGGGTACAGGAAAATGCCGGGCCTGAGGGGACGGGGGGAACAGGACAAGGCCGGGCCTGAGGGGACGGGGGAACAGGACAAGGCCGGGCCTGAGGGGATGGGGGTACAGGAAAATGCCGGGCCTGAGGGGGACGGGGGGAACAGGACAAGGCCCGGGTCTGAGGGGATGGGGGAACAGGGACATGGCTGGGCCTGAGGGGATGGGAGAACATGGCAACAGACTTCAAACAAACTTTATGTAGTCTGACTTAAAATCACACTTCATCCACCTGTTCTTTACGTCTTGCTACAGAGTCCCTCACGGTAAGACACCCCTGAGGACACCCTTCGATCCGATCTAATTTGAGGGATGACCTGACAGCGAGGGTTAGATTTCCCAACAGCGCCACCACAGGAGAAATAAAGCATTACACCGTTCTTATTGAATTCAACGGGCATTGAGCAATGGGGGCAATGCCCCCCTTCTACACCTCAGATACCCTGAGATTAGATCATGGGGTCAAAGGGGTTGCCATGACCATCAATAGCCTCATGGCTGCCTTTCCCTATAGCACACATTGGGGATCAGGAGATCCCGGGCTCTTGTCCTCTAGTGGAACAGGAAAAATGAATGTCCAGTCTACCCGGCGCCCTTCGAGGGTTTCTCAATGTAGCTTGAGTTTGTTGAAGGGGTGACTATCATCGGGGCAATACCGGTACAACCCCTTGTGCCCACATAGTATAGAACGTTTTTGGACAGGCCGGTAGGGAGAACCTCTTTATTTTTGGCTTTTTCTGTCTAGTATTTTGGCTACACGTCATCCTAAAAGAAATAACAGAAGTGTCGCCGCTGAGGCTGGGGCACGCGGATTAGTTTGTGATGTCATCGGCCCCGTGCCTGGTGCAGCAAGAACCACAAATACAACCAAACACAGATAAGGACGTGGATTTGACTACATGTAAATATACTCTTTGTTGTTCAAGCTGACGCCCGGGAAGGAAAATATAACTCACTGCATGAGGCTAGGAGGCTAGGAGGTGTATAGATGAGGCTAGGAGGTGTATAGATGAGGCTAGGAGGTGTATAGATGAGGCTAGGAGGTGTATAGATGAGGCTAGGAGGTGTATAGATGAGGCTAGGAGGTGTATAGATGAGGCTAGGAGGTGTATAGATGAGGCTAGGAGGTGTATAGATGAGGCTAGGAGGTGTATAGATGAGGCTAGGAGGTGTATAGATGAGGCTAGGAGGTGTATAGATGAGGCTAGGAGGTGTATAGATGAGGCTAGGAGGTGTATAGATGAGGCTATAAGGCTAGGAGGTGTATGGGGCTAGGAGATGTGTGTATGACACTAGAAGAAGTGCATATGGGGTCAGGAGGTTTGCGGCTCGTGTCCCTTATTTCTTTTGGTTCCTTCTTTAACTGCAGTACCCAAATAACAGTGTCAGGTACATTACTCCTATAACAGTGTCAGGCACATTACCCCTATAACAGAGTCAGGCACATTACCCCTATAACAGTGTCAGGCACATTACCCCTATAACTGTGTCAGGCACATTACCCCTAATAACAGTGTCAAGCACATTACCCCTATAACAGAGTCAGGCACATTACCCCTATAACAGAGTCAGGCACATTACCCCTATAACAGTGTCAGTCACATTACCCCTATAACAGTGTCAGGTACATTACCCCTATAACAGAGTCAGGCACATTACCCCTATAACAGTGTCAGGCACATTACCCCTATAACAGTGTCAGGTACATTACCCCTATAACAGTGTCAGCCACATTACCCCTATAACAGTGTCAGGCACATTACCCCTAATAACAGTGTCAAGCACATTACCCCTATAACAGAGTCAGGCACATTACCCCTATAACAGAGTCAGGCACATTACCCCTATAACAGTGTCAGGCACATTACCCCTATAACAGTGTCAGGCACATTACCCCTATAACAGTGTCAGGCACATTACCCCTATAACAGTGTCAGTCACATTACCCCTAATAACAGTGTCAAGCACATTACCCCTATAACAGAGTCAGGCACATTACCCCTATAACAGAGTCAGGCACATTACCCCTATAACAGTGTCAGGCACATTACCCCTATAACAGTGTCAGGCACATTACCCCTATAACAGTGTCAGGTACATTACCCCTATAACAGTGTCAGACATATTACCCCTATAACAGTGTTAGACACATTTCCCCTATAACAGTGTCAGACACATTACTCCTATAACAGTGTCAGTCACATTACCCTTAAACAGTGTCAGACACATTACCCCTATAACAGTGTCAGGTACATTACCCCTATAACAGTGTCAGTCACATTACCCCTATAACAGTGTCAGTCACATTACCCCTATAACAGTGTCGGGTACATTACCCCTATAACAGTGTCAGCCACATTACCCCTATAACAGTGTCAGGCACATTACCCCTAATAACAGTGTCAAGCACATTACCCCTATAACAGAGTCAGGCACATTACCCCTATAACAGAGTCAGGTACATTACCCCTATAACAGTGTCAGGCACATTACCCCTATAACAGAGTCAGGTACATTACCCCTATAACAGAGTCAGGTACATTACCCCTATAACAGTGTCAGTCACATTACCCCTATAACAGTGTCAGGCACATTACCCCTATAACAGTGTCAGGTACATTACCCCTATAACAGTGTCAGACACATTACCCCTATAACAGTGTCAGTCACATTACCCCTATAACAGTGTCAGGTACATTACCCCTATAACAGTGACAGACACATTACCCCTATAACAGTGTCAGGCACATTACCCCTAATAACAGTGTCAGGCACATTACCCCTATAACAGAGTCAGGCACATTACCCCTATAACAGTGTCAGACACATTACCCCTATAACAGTGTCAGGTACATTACCCCTATAACAGTGTCAGGTACATTACCCCTATAACAGTGTCAGGCACATTACCCCTATAACAGAGTCAGGCACATTACCCCTATAACAGTGTCAGACACATTACCCCTATAACAGTGTCAGGTACATTACCCCTATAACAGTGTCAGGTACATTACCCCTATAACAGTGACAGACACATTACCCCAATAACAGTGTCAGGCACATTACCCCAATAACAGTGTCAGGCACATTACCCTTAAACAGTGTCAGGCACATTACCCCTATAACAGTGTCAGGTACATTACCCCTATAACAGTGTCAGGCACATTACCCCTATAACAGAGTCAGGCACATTACCCCTATAACAGTGTCAGTCAAATTACCCCTATAACAGTGTCAGGTACATTACCCCTATAACAGTGACAGACACATTACCCCTATAACAGTGTCAGGCACATTACCCCTAATAACAGTGTCAGGCACATTACCCCTATAACAGTGTCAGGCACATTACCCCTATAACAGAGTCAGGCACATTACCCCTATAACAGTGTCAGGCACATTACCCCTATAACAGAGTCAGGCACATTACCCCTATAACAGTGTCAGGCAAATTACCCCTATAACAGTGTCAGGCACATTACCCCTATAACAGTGTCAGACACATTACCCCTATAACAGTGTCAGGCAAATTACCCCTATAACAGTGTCAGGCACATTACCCCTATAACAGTGACACATTACCCCCATAAGTGTCACACACGGTACCTCCATAACAGTGACAGAGTACCCCCATGTGTCAGGCACATTTCCCCTATAACAGTGCACAGTAGAGGACACCGATGTTTTGTGGCAAGTGACATTTCCTAATACAACTCTTGGTATTGAGTCATGCTCCTGGTAATGCCGCTGTTATCCCTGCGCTCACCTGACTCGCTGCGGTTTTGATACTAGAGCCAAGTTTCAGTATGTTTTGCATTCATCTGCGACAAAGACTTACATTACTGTCCTGCCTTGGCAGAATTCCTTGCTTGCATCCAGCCCCAGGGGATATATATATATCCACCCAGCTAATCCCTTGTACTAGGACATCCTCGGTGCCACCTGTGCCACCTACAGCTAGAGGGCACTATACAGGGGGTAGGGGGTCATATAGGACAATAAAACCCTAGCGTAAGACACAGTGCCTCCATAGCAATGTCATTCACGATAACAGTCACCGCTGACATTACATGTACTAGTCACAATTGTCACCTAACAGGGTCAATTTGTTCATTGATAAAAATAACCTATTAACCCTTCTATTTCTGAAAGTATTCTTACTGCGCAGTATTACACCTGCCTAAACCTTTTGCACAGGACTGTACAGCGTCCCCCACAGGACATTGTAAGTTTCTCTTATTCCCATCATGCTCTGCTGAGCAGGACGTCACCCTCCCCCCCCGGACACTGTTTTGGAAGGTCGGTCCTTGTCACCATTGGTAACCTGGGACTTTCTTACTGATTTTGGAATCCTTGGAATGTCACCAAACACAATTCTGAAAATATTCCATAAGCCATCCGAAGACCTTCATAAGAAGAGCAAAATATAAGGAATCCGGAAATCTCCTTCAATAAGTGCTTGTCATGTATGATGGATGGAGACAGAAGTGTGATCAGATACATCGTGGTGCAGAAAGCAGAGCCGACAACAAGGGATCGGAAATTACAGTCTTTACAATTCAAGTGGGATATCTGTATTATCCTGTACTGTGACATCACTGTGTGTATTATCCTGTACTGTGACATCACTGTGTGTATTATCCCTGTACTGTGACATCACTGTGTGTATTATCCTGTACTGTGACATCACTGTGTGTATTATCCCTGTACTGTGACATCACTGTGTGTATTATCCTGTACTGTGACATCACTGTGTGTATTATCTCTGTACTGTGACATCACTGTGTGTATTATCCTGTACTGTGACATCACTGTGTGTATTATCTCTGTACTGTGACATCACTGTGTATTATCCCTGTACTGTGACATCACTGTGTGTATTATCCTGTACTGTGACATCACTGTGTGTATTATCCTGTACTGTGACATCACTGTGTGTATTATCCTGTACTGTGACATCACTGTGTGTATTATCCCTGTACTGTGACATCACTGTGTGTATTATCCTGTACTGTGACATCACTGTGTGTATTATCCTGTACTGTGACATCACTGTGTGTATTATCCTGTACTGTGACATCACTGTGTGTATTATCCTGTACTGTGACATCACTGTGTGTATTATCCTGTACTGTGACATCACTGTGTGTATTATCCTGTACTGTGACATCACTGTGTGTATTATCTCTGTACTGTGACATCACTGTGTGTATTATCTCTGTACTGTGACATCACTGTGTGTATTATCCTGTACTGTGACATCACTGTGTGTATTATCCCTGTACTGTGACATCACTGTGTGTATTATCCTGTACTGTGACATCACTGTGTGTATTATCCTGTACTGTGACATCACTGTGTGTATTATCCTGTACTGTGACATCACTGTGTGTATTATCCTGTACTGTGACATCACTGTGTGTATTATCCTGTACTGTGACATCACTGTGTGTATTATCCCTGTACTGTGACATCACTGTGTGTATTATCTCTGTACTGTGACATCACTGTGTGTATTATCCTGTACTGTGACATCACTGTGTGTATTATCCTGTACTGTGACATCACTGTGTGTATTATCCTGTACTGTGACATCACTGTGTGTATTATCCTGTACTGTGACATCACTGTGTGTATTATCCTGTACTGTGACATCACTGTGTGTATTATCTCTGTACTGTGACATCACTGTGTGTATTATCCTGTACTGTGACATCACTGTGTGTATTATCCTGTACTGTGACATCACTGTGTGTATTATCTCTGTACTGTGACATCACTGTGTGTATTATCCCTGTACTGTGACATCACTGTGTGTATTATCCTGTACTGTGACATCACTGTGTGTATTATCTCTGTACTGTGACATCACTGTGTGTATTATCCTGTACTGTGACATCACTGTGTATTATCCTGTACTGTGACATCACTGTGTGTATTATCCCTGTACTGTGACATCACTGTGTGTATTATCTCTGTACTGTGACATCACTGTGTGTATTATCCTGTACTGTGACATCACTCTGTGTATTATCCTGTACTGTGACATCACTGTGTGTATTATCCTGTACTGTGACATCACTGTGTGTATTATCCTGTACTGTGACATCACTGTGTGTATTATCCTGTACTGTGACATCACTGTGTGTATTATCTCTGTACTGTGACATCACTGTGTGTATTATCCTGTACTGTGACATCACTGTGTGTATTATCCTGTACTGTGACATCACTGTGTGTATTATCCCTGTACTGTGACATCACTGTGTGTATTATCCTGTACTGTGACATCACTGTGTGTATTATCTCTGTACTGTGACATCACTGTGTGTATTATCTCTGTACTGTGACATCACTGTGTGTATTATCCTGTACTGTGACATCACTGTGTGTATTATCCTGTACTGTGACATCACTGTGTGTATTATCCTGTACTGTGACATCACTGTGTGTATTATCCCTGTACTGTGACATCACTGTGTGTATTATCTCTGTACTGTGACATCACTGTGTGTATTATCTCTGTACTGTGACATCACTGTGTGTGTTATCCTGTACTGTGACATCACTGTGTGTATTATCTCTGTACTGTGACATCACTGTGTGTATTATCCTGTACTGTGACATCACTGTGTGTATTATCCCTGTACTGTGACATCACTGTGTGTATTATCTCTGTACTGTGACATCACTGTGTGTATTATCTCTGTACTGTGACATCACTGTGTGTATTATCCTGTACTGTGACATCACTGTGTGTATTATCCCTGTACTGTGACATCACTGTGTGTATTATCTCTGTACTGTGACATCACTGTGTGTATTATCTCTGTACTGTGACATCACTGTGTGTATTATCCTGTACTGTGACATCACTGTGTGTATTATCCTGTACTGTGACATCACTGTGTGTATTATCTCTGTACTGTGACATCACTGTGTGTATTATCATGTACTGTGACATCACTGTGTGTATTATCTCTGTACTGTGACATCACTGTGTGTATTATCTCTGTACTGTGACATCACTGTGTGTATTATCCCTGTACTGTGACATCACTGTGTGTATTATCCCTGTACTGTGACATCACTGTGTGTATTATCCCTGTACTGTGACATCACTGTGTGTATTATCCCTGTACTGTGACATCACTGTGTGTATTATCTCTGTACTGTGACATCACTGTGTGTATTATCTCTGTACTGTGACATCACTGTGTGTATTATCCCTGTACTGTGACATCACTGTGTGTATTATCTATGTACTGTGACATCACTGTGTGTATTATCTCTGTACTGTGACATCACTGTGTGTATTATCCCTGTACTGTGACATCACTGTATGTATTATCCTGTACTGTGACATCACTGTGTGTATTATCTCTGTACTGTGACATCACTGTGTGTATTATCCTGTACTGTGACATCACTGTGTGTATTATCTCTGTACTGTGACATCACTGTGTGTATTATCCCTGTACTGTGACATCACTGTGTGTATTATCCTGTACTGTGACATCACTGTGTGTATTATCCTGTACTGTGACATCACTGTGTGTATTATCCTGTACTGTGACATCACTGTGTGTACTATCCTGTACTGTGACATCACTGTGTGTATTATCTCTGTACTGTGACATCACTGTGTGTATTATCTCTGTACTGTGACATCACTGTGTGTATTATCCCTGTACTGTGACATCACTGTGTGTATTATCTCTGTACTGTGACATCACTGTGTGTATTATCTCTGTACTGTGACATCACTGTGTGTATTATCTCTGTACTGTGACATCACTGTGTGTATTATCCTGTACTGTGACATCACTGTGTGTATTATCCTGTACTGTGACATCACTGTGTGTATTATCCTGTACTGTGACATCACTGTGTGTATTATCCCTGTACTGTGACATCACTGTGTGTATTATCTCTGTACTGTGACATCACTGTGTGTATTATCTCTGTACTGTGACATCACTGTGTGTATTATCCTGTACTGTGACATCACTATGTATTATCCTGTACTGTGACATCACTGTGTGTATTATCCTGTACTGTGACATCACTGTGTGTATTATCCTGTACTGTGACATCACTGTGTGTATTATCCTGTACTGTGACATCACTGTGTGTATTATCCTGTACTGTGACATCACTGTGTGTATTATCCTGTACTGTGACATCACTGTGTGTATTATCTCTGTACTGTGATATCACTGTGTGTATTATCTCTGTACTGTGACATCACTGTGTGTATTATCTCTGTACTGTGACATCACTGTGTGTATTATCCTGTACTGTGACATCACTGTGTGTATTATCCTGTACTGTGACATCACTGTGTGTATTATCATGTACTGTGACATCACTGTGTGTATTATCCCTGTACTGTGACATCACTGTGTGTATTATCTCTGTACTGTGACATCACTGTGTGTATTATCTCTGTACTGTGACATCACTGTGTGTATTATCCTGTACTGTGACATCACTATGTGTATTATCCTGTACTGTGACATCACTGTGTGTATTATCCTGTACTGTGACATCACTGTGTGTATTATCCTGTACTGTGACATCACTGTGTGTATTATCCTGTACTGTGACATCACTGTGTGTATTATCCTGTACTGTGACATCACTGTGTGTATTATCTCTGTACTGTGATATCACTGTGTGTATTATCCTGTACTGTGACATCACTGTGTGTATTATCCCTGTACTGTGACATCACTGTGTGTATTATCTCTGTACTGTGATATCACTGTGTGTGTTATCCTGTACTGTGACATCACTGTGTGTATTATCCCTGTACTGTGACATCACTGTGTGTATTATCTCTGTACTGTGACATCACTGTGTGTATTATCTCTGTACTGTGACATCACTGTGTGTATTATCTCTGTACTGTGACATCACTGTGTGTATTATCCTGTACTGTGACATCACTGTGTGTATTATCCTGTACTGTGACATCACTGTGTGTATTATCTCTGTACTGTGACATCACTGTGTGTATTATCTCTGTACTGTGACATCACTGTGTGTATTATCTCTGTACTGTGACATCACTGTGTGTATTATCCTGTACTGTGACATCACTATGTATTATCCTGTACTGTGACATCACTGTGTGTATTATCCTGTACTGTGACATCACTGTGTGTATTATCCTGTACTGTGACATCACTGTGTGTATTATCCTGTACTGTGACATCACTGTGTGTATTATCCTGTACTGTGACATCACTATGTATTATCCTGTACTGTGACATCACTGTGTGTATTATCCTGTACTGTGACATCACTGTGTGTATTATCTCTGTACTGTGACATCACTGTGTGTATTATCCTGTACTGTGACATCACTGTGTGTATTATCCTGTACTGTGACATCACTGTGTGTATTATCTCTGTACTGTGATATCACTGTGTGTATTATCTCTGTACTGTGACATCACTGTGTGTATTATCTCTGTACTGTGACATCACTGTGTGTATTATCCTGTACTGTGACATCACTGTGTGTATTATCCTGTACTGTGACATCACTGTGTGTATTATCCTGTACTGTGACATCACTGTGTGTATTATCCCTGTACTGTGACATCACTGTGTGTATTATCTCTGTACTGTGACATCACTGTGTGTATTATCCTGTACTGTGACATCACTATGTATTATCCTGTACTGTGACATCACTGTGTGTATTATCCTGTACTGTGACATCACTGTGTGTATTATCCTGTACTGTGACATCACTGTGTGTATTATCCTGTACTGTGACATCACTGTGTGTATTATCCTGTACTGTGACATCACTGTGTGTATTATCCTGTACTGTGACATCACTGTGTGTATTATCTCTGTACTGTGATATCACTGTGTGTATTATCCTGTACTGTGACATCACTGTGTGTATTATCCCTGTACTGTGACATCACTGTGTGTATTATCTCTGTACTGTGACATCACTGTGTGTATTATCCCTGTACTGTGACATCACTGTGTGTATTATCTCTGTACTGTGACATCACTGTGTGTATTATCTCTGTACTGTGACATCACTGTGTGTATTATCTCTGTACTGTGACATCACTGTGTGTATTATCTCTGTACTGTGACATCACTGTGTGTATTATCCTGTACTGTGACATCACTGTGTGTATTATCCCTGTACTGTGACATCACTGTGTGTATTATCTCTGTACTGTGACATCACTGTGTGTATTATCCCTGTACTGTGATATCACTGTGTGTATTATCTCTGTACTGTGACATCACTGTGTGTATTATCCCTGTACCGTGACATCACTGTGTGTATTATCCCTGTACTGTGACATCACTGTGTGTATTATCTCTGTACTGTGACATCACTGTGTGTATTATCTCTGTACTGTGACATCACTGTGTGTATTATCCTGTACTGTGACATCACTGTGTGTATTATCTCTGTACTGTGACATCACTGTGTGTATTATCCTGTACTGTGACATCACTGTGTGTATTATCTCTGTACTGTGACATCACTGTGTGTATTATCCTGTACTGTGACATCACTGTGTGTATTATCTCTGTACTGTGACATCACGGTGTGTATTATCCTGTACTGTGACATCACTGTGTGTATTATCTCTGTACTGTGACATCACTGTGTGTATTATCTCTGTACTGTGACATCACTGTGTGTATTATCTCTGTACTGTGACATCACTGTGTGTATTATCTCTGTACTGTGACATCACTGTGTGTATTATCCCTGTACTGTGACATCACTGTGTGTATTATCCTGTACTGTGACATCACTGTGTGTATTATCCTGTACTGTGACATCACTGTGTGTATTATCCTGTACTGTGACATCACTGTGTGTATTATCTCTGTACTGTGACATCACTGTGTGTATTATCCTGTACTGTGACATCACTGTGTGTATTATCTCTGTACTGTGACATCACTGTGTGTATTATCCTGTACTGTGACATCACTGTGTGTATTATCTCTGTACTGTGACATCACTGTGTGTATTATCCTGTACTGTGACATCACTGTGTGTATTATCCTGTACTGTGACATCACTGTGTGTATTATCCTGTACTGTGACATCACTGTGTGTATTATCTCTGTACTGTGACATCACTGTGTGTATTACCCTGTACTGTGACATCACTGTGTGTATTATCTCTGTACTGTGACATCACTGTGTGTATTATCTCTGTACTGTGACATCACTGTGTGTATTATCCTGTACTGTGACATCACTGTGTGTATTATCTCTGTACTGTGACATCACTGTGTGTATTATCCTGTACTGTGACATCACTGTGTGTATTATCTCTGTACTGTGACATCACTGTGTGTATTATCCTGTACTGTGATATCACTGTGTGTATTATCTCTGTACTGTGACATCACTGTGTGTATTATCTCTGTACTGTGACATCACTGTGTGTATTATCCTGTACTGTGACATCACTGTGTGTATTATCCTGTACTGTGACATCACTGTGTGTATTATCCTGTACTGTGACATCACTGTGTGTATTATCTCTGTACTGTGACATCACTGTGTGTATTATCCTGTACTGTGACATCACTGTGTGTATTATCTCTGTACTGTGACATCACTGTGTGTATTATCCTGTACTGTGACATCACTGTGTGTATTATCTCTGTACTGTGACATCACTGTGTGTATTATCCTGTACTGTGACATCACTGTGTGTATTATCTCTGTACTGTGACATCACTGTGTGTATTATCCTGTACTGTGACATCACTGTGTGTATTATCCTGTACTGTGACATCACTGTGTGTATTATCTCTGTACTGTGACATCACTGTGTGTATTATCCTGTACTGTGACATCACTGTGTGCATTATCTCTGTACTGTGACATCACTGTGTGTATTATCCTGTACTGTGACATCACTGTGTGTATTATCCTGTACTGTGACATCACTGTGTGTATTATCCTGTACTGTGACATCACTGTGTGTATTATCCTGTACTGTGACATCACTGTGTGTATTATCCTGTACTGTGACATCACTGTGTGTATTATCCTGTACTGTGACATCACTGTGTGTATTATCCTGTACTGTGACATCACTGTGTGTATTATCCCTGTACTGTGACATCACTGTGTGTATTATCCTGTACTGTGACATCACTGTGTGTATTATCCTGTACTGTGACATCACTGTGTGTATTATCCCTGTACTGTGACATCACTGTGTGTATTATCCTGTACTGTGACATCACTGTGTGTATTATCTCTGTACTGTGACATCACTGTGTGTATTATCTCTGTACTGTGACATCACTGTGTGTATTATCCTGTACTGTGACATCACTGTGTGTATTATCCTGTACTGTGACATCACTGTGTGTATTATCCTGTACTGTGACATCACTGTGTGTATTATCCTGTACTGTGACATCACGGTGTGTATTATCCTGTACTGTGACATCACTGTGTGTATTATCTCTGTACTGTGACATCACTGTGTGTATTATCCTGTACTGTGACATCACTGTGTGTATTATCCTGTACTGTGACATCACTGTGTGTATTATCCTGTACTGTGACATCACTGTGTGTATTATCCTGTACTGTGACATCACTGTGTGTATTATCTCTGTACTGTGACATCACTGTGTGTATTATCTCTGTACTGTGACATCACTGTGTGTATTATCTCTGTACTGTGACATCACTGTGTGTATTATCTCTGTACTGTGACATCACTGTGTGTATTATCCTGTACTGTGACATCACTGTGTGTATTATCCTGTACTGTGACATCACTGTGTGTATTATCCTGTACTGTGACATCACTGTGTGTATTATCCTGTACTGTGACATCACTGTGTGTATTATCTCTGTACTGTGACATCACTGTGTGTATTATCCTGTACTGTGACATCACTGTGTGCATTATCCTGTACTGTGACATCACTGTGTGTATTATCCTGTACTGTGACATGACTGTGTGTATTATCCTGTACTGTGACATCACTGTGTGTATTATCCTGTACTGTGACATCACTGTGTGTATTATCCTGTACTGTGACATCACTGTGTGTATTATCCTGTACTGTGACATCACTGTGTGTATTATCCTGTACTGTGACATCACTGTGTGTATTATCTCTGTACTGTGACATCACTGTGTGTATTATCTCTGTACTGTGACATCACTGTGTGTATTATCCTGTACTGTGACATCACTGTGTGTATTATCCTGTACTGTGACATCACTGTGTGTTTTATCTCTGTACTGTGACATCACTGTGTGTATTATCTCTGTACTGTGACATCACTGTGTGTATTATCCTGTACTGTGACATCACTGTGTGTATTATCCTGTACTGTGACATCACTGTGTGTATTATCCTGTACTGTGACATCACTGTGTGTATTATCTCTGTACTGTGACATCACTGTGTGTTTTATCTCTGTACTGTGACATCACTGTGTGTATTATCTCTGTACTGTGACATCACTGTGTGTATTATCCTGTACTGTGACATCACTGTGTGTATTATCTCTGTACTGTGACATCACTGTGTGTATTATCTCTGTACTGTGACATCACTGTGTGTATTATCCTGTACTGTGACATCACTGTGTGTATTATCCTGTACTGTGACATCACTGTGTGTATTATCTCTGTACTGTGACATCACTGTGTGTATTATCCTGTACTGTGACATCACTGTGTGTATTATCTCTGTACTGTGACATCACTGTGTGTATTATCTCTGTACTGTGACATCACTGTGTGTATTATCCTGTACTGTGACATCACTGTGTGTATTATCTCTGTACTGTGACATCACTGTGTGTATTATCTCTGTACTGTGACATCCCTGTGTGTATTATCTCTGTACTGTGACATCACTGTGTGTATTATCTCTGTACTGTGACATCACTGTGTGTATTATCCTGTACTGTGACATCACTGTGTGTATTATCCTGTACTGTGACATCACTGTGTGTATTATCCTGTACTGTGACATCACTGTGTGTATTATCTCTGTACTGTGACATCACTGTGTGTATTATCTCTGTACTGTGACATCACTGTGTGTATTATCCTGTATTGTGACATCACTGTGTGTATTATCTCTGTACTGTGACATCACTGTGTGTATTATCCTGTACTGTGACATCACTGTGTGTATTATCCTGTACTGTGACATCACTGTGTGTATTATCCTGTACTGTGACATCACGGTGTGTATTATCCTGTACTGTGACATCACTGTGTGTATTATCTCTGTACTGTGACATCACTGTGTGTATTATCCTGTACTGTGACATCACTGTGTGTATTATCCTGTACTGTGACATCACTGTGTGTATTATCCTGTACTGTGACATCACTGTGTGTATTATCTCTGTACTGTGACATCACTGTGTGTATTATCCTGTACTGTGACATCACTGTGTGTATTATCTCTGTACTGTGACATCACTGTGTGTATTATCCTGTACTGTGACATCACTGTGTGTATTATCCTGTACTGTGACATCACTGTGTGTATTATCCTGGTACGTCTTGGAGATGGGAGATGGATTTTTTATTATGTGTTAGTTTTAGGTGAAACTCTGTGACTTCATTAGTTATGGGGAAGTGTTTGCAGCACGACTCCATTCCCTTTGTGGTGGGAGCAGGTGGCGGTGTGTGAGTGTGCGGAGTATTCGGCAGGACCTGTTCCTAGTAACCTCCAGGAGACCTGTGATGAGCCCAGCCCAGTATTACAGAACTCCGCGTTCTCTCACACCGCACGATCTCGTGAATAACAGGGCATGAGTCAGATGTGTACAGGAATGTAGAGTGTCTTCAAGTGTAGGGCAGGGAGGTGGCGCCATGGTGAGGACTGGGGACGGGGGGAGCGGTTATACTGGTCATGCAGAGAGTCCTCATAGCAGTCACAGAGAAGAAGAGAGAAAATCCAGTAGGAGATATAATGGAAAGTAGATTTGGTTGTTGTTGGTATAAGGCGCCCAATGGGAGGGGGGAC
Organism: Leptodactylus fuscus; assembly: GCF_031893055.1. NCBI lineage: Eukaryota > Metazoa > Chordata > Amphibia > Anura > Leptodactylidae > Leptodactylus > Leptodactylus fuscus. The sequence goes on from NC_134275.1 coordinate 82,391,867, forward strand.
GATTGTTGTGGGAACTGGTTTGTGTAAAAATTTGCAGAAGAGTGCCGGGATTCAAAAAAAACAGCGCTCCACCTCTATAATAATAAAGATGAAGTGAATCCACAGCACCTACCCGAGGTGAGAAGGGTCACCCGAATAAATGGGCACCCTCCACTCCTCCCCAAGTCCTGACGTGCGCAAACAGAAATAACCTTCATCTAAGCCATAACCCCTTCCATCAATGCAAGGATATACCTATAAAGCGATCCATCGCTGAGTGCTAGGTGGGGCGCCATCATCCTATCCCTGCCAGATTTTGCAGCCCTTTACTTTACAGTATGGGTTACAATGAAGGATCAACACTGAAGTCTGTGGATCCCGCATTGTTACCCTTCCGTCTATGACCAGGCGGCTCCATACTCTCTGGTCACTACTTAGTAAAAACAGATGGGAAATTATTTGAAGGAGTCTGCAACAAGTCATTATGATGGAAAACTTTGCATAAATGAATAATGCATTTGCATAAATTAATAATGCATTTGATTAGAAGAAACATTGTAATATACTGTAACGTAGCAGAAGATTCTCTCTGCTCCCCCTCCCACTCATAAACTGAAAAACCATCTATATCTGTCTCCATATGGAGAAGTATACAGAAGTCTATACCTATACAGAGGTCTATGGAGAGGGAAGTGGGAGGAGTAAGCAGGAGCAGAGAGAATGGTTAATAGTTTATATTCGTCAATGAACAAAATGAAATGAATGTAGAAAAGATAAACGTAAATCCCATCAATATTTGGTGTGACCTTTGCCCTTTGGAGGCGGAGTCCTGGGAGTGATGATCCGGCCCCCACAGATATAGCCCTGATCTCATCATCTAGTCTGTCTGGGAGGACATGAAGAGCCAGACAGATTGAAGGAAGCAACACCCACAGAAGATCTGGGCTTAGTTACTCAAGATGGTGGCGGGAACAACCTCCCTGCCCGGTGCTGCCAAAAACTGTCTGCAAGTACCGAGAAGAACTGATGGGGGGCAAAGGGCAAAGGTCACCCGAATATTGATGGGATCTACATTTACAAAAATAAATTATTAACTCTTCTATTTCTTAATGTGTTCTTATTTGGCAAATGTTTTCTTGGTCCAGTGTGTCTGGCATTCAGTTATGGAGCAGATTCTCCTCTACGTTCTGTGTGCAGTGGACGGCAACTAGTTGTCACCCAGCAGCTCAGAGAGAACTGCAAACTACAGATAGAGCCTGCATGGGGGAAAACTGCTGAAAATTGCAAAATATATCCTGGCCAGATATCGAGTTCACCTCATAGATACATTGTAATATTAATTTACAAGGTTATATATGCTTGAACCATCCCTTAGAGACCATCACCCATACAAACATACATACATACATACATACATACATACATACATACATACATACATACATAGGGTCTGTCTATTGGAAACATTGTCGATGGCTGCAGACTATCTCAGGGTTGATATTTTTTCCAGGACAGAAATGTTGGAGCATCTGTCATAGGAAATTTTTTCCTTCCTCTCCTAGTTTTGGAAATCAGATGGAAAAATTGTGATCACTACTGAAAGCTGCAGGAGATGTCGAAGTCTAAGGGGTAAACTGGAAAGAAAAATTTACATTGCAGGTTGAGCTGCACTTCATGTGACCTGTTGGAGGAAGCAGCTCATCCAAAAATTTTCATATCTGTAATATTTATTTATGGGTTTCGGAGTCAAGTTCAGTCAGCCATGAGCTTAAGGCAACAAAGTGCTAAAAAAATAGGATACGTAGAAGCCGATTCCTGCGGCACAGGCACAGCGGAACTGATGTGATAGGCGGCACGGGGGAAAAGACTTGGCCAGGGACAGCTATAAAGATAATGCCAAAGGCGTTCTCTGAGACTTCACCGCAATAAACCCGAAAAACACAGAAAACTAATAAAATCTAAATCTGATAAAGTTTCCAGATCTCGCACATTAACATCAATGATTGACGCCGCCAATACCAAATACAAAAACATCACCTCAGTGACAGGTCCTCTATATACATGGTTGGCCAAAGTATCGCCCCCCTGCAGTCCTGTCAGATAATCCTCACTGTCCCCCAGATAATGATTACACAGCACAGACTCTTATATAGTATATAAGTGACACAGGGTATATACAGTATAAGTATCGCCCCCTGCAGTCCTGTCAGATAATCCTCACTGTCCCCCAGATAATGATTACACAGCACAGACTCTTATATAGTATGTAAGTGACACAGGGTATATACAGTATAAGTATCGCCCCCTGCAGTCCTGTCAGATAATCCTCGCTGTCCCCCAGATAATGATTACACAGCACAGACTCTTATATAGTATATAAGTGACACAGGGTATATACAGTATAAGTATCGCCCCCTGCAGTCCTGTCAGATAATCCTCGCTGTCCCCCAGATAATGATTACACAGCACAGACTCTTATATAGTATATAAGTGACACAGGGTATATACAGTATAAGTATCGCCCCCTGCAGTCCTGTCAGATAATCCTCGCTGTCCCCCAGATAATGATTACACAGCACAGACTCTTATATAGTATATAAGTGACACAGGGTATATACAGTATAAGTATCGCCCCCTGCAGTCCTGTCAGATAATCCTCGCTGTCCCCCAGATAATGATTACACAGCACAGACTCTTATATAGTATATAAGTGACACAGGGTATATACAGTATAAGTATCGCCCCCTGCAGTCCTGTCAGATAATCCTCACTGTCCCCCAGATAATGATTACAAGCACAGACTCTTATATAGTATATAAGTGACACAGGGTATATACAGTATAAGTATCGCCCCCTGCAGTCCTGTCAGATAATCCTCGCTGTCCCCAGATAATGATTACACAGCACAGACTCTTATATAGTATATAAGTGACACAGGGTATATACAGTATAAGTATCACCCCCTGCAGTCCTGTCAGATAATCCTCGCTGTCCCCCAGATAATGATTACACAGCACAGACTCTTATATAGTATATAAGTGACACAGGGTATATACAGTATAAGTATCGCCCCCTGCAGTCCTGTCAGATAATCCTCGCTGTCCCCCAGATAATGATTACACAGCACAGACTCTTATATAGTATATAAGTGACACAGGGTATATACAGTATAAGTATCGCCCCCTGCAGTCCTGTCAGATAATCCTCGCTGTCCCCAGATAATGATTACACAGCACAGACTCTTATATAGTATATAAGTGACACAGGGTATATACAGTATAAGTATCGCCCCCTGCAGTCCTGTCAGATAATCCTCGCTGTCCCCAGATAATGATTACACAGCACAAACTCTAATATAATATATAAGTGACACAGGGTATATACAGTATAAGTATCGCCCCCTGCAGTCCTGTCAGATAATCCTCGCTGTCCCCCAGATAATGATTACACAGCACAGACTCTTATATAGTATATAAGTGACACAGGGTATATACAGTATAAGTATCGCCCCCTGCAGTCCTGTCAGATAATCCTCGCTGTCCCCCAGATAATGATTACACAGCACAGACTCTTATATAGTATATAAGTGACACAGGGTATATACAGTATAAGTATCGCCCCCTGCAGTCCTGTCAGATAATCCTCGCTGTCCCCCAGAAAATGATTACAAGCACAAACTCTTTGGTAATATCTTCATTTATTTTGCTTGCAATGAAAAAACACAAAAGAGAATGAAAAAAAAGTCACATCATTGATCATTTTACACAAAACTCCAAAACTGGTGCGGACAGAAGTATTGGCGCCCTCAGCCTAATACTTGGTAGCACAACCTTTAGACACAATAACTGCGCACAACCGCTCCCGCTAACCAGCAATGAGTTTCTTACAAGGCTCTGCTGGAATCTTAGACCCTTCTTCTTCTTTGGCTCCTGCTCGTGGTCCCCCCTGAGATGTGAAGGGGGCCTTCTCCAAACTGCCACCAAGAGATCTCTCCCCCTCCCCCACAGGTGTTCTATGGGATTCAGGGCTGGACTCATTGCTGCCACTTTACAAGTCTCCAGGGCTTTCTCTCACCACCATTTTCTAGTGCTGACCTGAAGTGTGTTTTGGGTCCTTGTCCTGCTGGAAGAGCCCTGACCTCTGAGGGAGACCCCGCTTTCTCACACTGGGCCCTACATGATGCTGCACAATGTGTTGGTCGTCTTCAGACTTCATAATGCCATGCACACGGTCAAGCAGTCCAGTGCCAGAGGCAGCAAAGCCACCCCAAACCATCAGGGACCTCCGCCATGTCTGACTGTAGGGGGCGTCTTCTTCTCTCTTTTTTTCCTGTAATCTCTATGTTGAGGCCTTCTCCTACTTTTGTCTCCTCTGACCAGAGAACATTCTTCCAGAACGGTTTTGGCTTTCTCAGGTAAGTTTTGGCAAACTCCAGCCTGGCTTATGTCTGTGGGTAAGAAGTGGGGTCTTCCTGGGTCTCCTACCATACAGTCCCTTCTCATTCAGACGCTGACGCTGGATAGTATGGGGTGACACTGTTGTACCCTCGGACTGCAGGGCGGCTTGGACTTGTTTGGATGTTAGTCGAGGTTCTTTATCCGCCATCCGCACAATCTTGCGGTGAAATCTCTGGTCAATGTTGCTTTTGCGTCCACATCTAGGGAGGTTAGCCACAGGGCCATGGGCTTTACACTTCTTACTGACACTGCGCACGGTAGACACAGGAACATTCAGGTCTTTGGAGATGGACTTGTAGCCTTGAGATTGCTCAGGCTTCCTCACAATTTTGCTTCTCAAGTCCTCAGACAGTTCTTTGGTCTTCTTTCTTTTCTCCATGCTCAATGTGGTCACACAAGGACACAGGACAGAGGTGGAGTCAACTTTAGTCCATTTCCACTGGCTGCAAGTGTGATTTAGTTATTGCCACCACCTGTTAGGTGCCTCAGGTAAGTAACAGGTGCTGTTAATTACACAAATTAGAGAAGCATCACATGATTTTTTTAAACAGTGCCAATACTTTTGTCCACCCCTTTTTTTATGTTTGCTGTGGAATTATATCTAATTTGGCTTTTTGACAATTCTTTTTGTGGTTTTCCATTGAAGACAAATTAAATGAAGATAATACCAAAGAATTTGTGATTGCAATCATTATCTGGAAGAAAACGAGTATTATCTGACAGAATTGCAGGGGCGCCAATACTTTTGGCCAACACTGTACTACACCACATAGGAGAGAGGACAGATGTCTTGCTAACAGTGAGACGGATGTCTCACGGATGTTTTCTATGGAGGACACAAGTTATACTCTTCTCCAGTTTTCTCCCCTGTGTAATGTCCTGGTGGTGCTCATCCAATTCCCTTTAATAGTCCTTGCAGACCGAGATGGTATGGACATTTGCATATAAGGTAAAGCGTTTCCTCCCCCTTCATTCCTTCTATTTTTCCAGAGCCAGCACACAGGGGGTCTATTAATGCGCCATCTTGTGGATGTTTTTGTGAACTACACCTGCCTATACTTTGCCATTGTAATTTGAGTTGTCAGTGTGAAGGTGTGTCCAGTACAATCAGGTGACCTTTAGGACTGGCCTGGAGAAGGAGGGGTTACAGCCCCCTCTAGGGGGGTTGGGGACCTTGTGCTTTGGTCCTTTGGGTAGAGACAGCTGCAGACAGCACATGGAGAGCTGAAAATGGCAGCCAACTCTCAGGGCACTGCAAGCAGAGATGGATTTTCCTCTGTACTCGAGATTCTCCTCAGAGAGTGTTTTCCTCTGAAGCTCCAAGCCTAAAAAGCACTAAAGTTGACGGACCTGCCTATCCATACATCTGGGACGTCTACACGTATCTCTCTATCCAAGTAAGTCTTTGGGACAAATCTATATTTAAGAAGCCCATAGCTAGTCTGGCAGAAATTGAGGGTCTCCCGCTGCTGAAAGAAAAATTTTATTTGCTATTCTACATACGTGTAGCCAGTTGTTGAGGACTAACCCCCTGGATACAGGCCATCTTTACAAGTATATACAAGTTAACTACCCAAGCAACTACTAATTAATCTATCCAAAGCATTCTGCCTCCGCCATCTGCTAACTGGACACTACCTACAAAGATCACTGTCTTGTATGTGAAGAATTCCTCCATATGTACATTTGTATTACTTTGTCCTGCTAGTAAAAAGAGCAACGGCTACCCCCGAAGCCTGGTTGTCTGTTGTCATTGTCAGATATCAGAGTGGGGGTGGGTAGTGGGGGACACCAAAAAGGAAATTTTGTGCACATTTGGGACCCAGGGACCCCTTGAAAGCCGGCCACATCTGATATATTACCCGTGATACCAGCCCTGGCCCTCCTGAGTGTTACACATGTGTTTACTGAAGTTCATGTTCAGTCTTCTTCAGGTCTAATATTTTTTTTTTATTTGTTGCCAAGATGATAATCGGCTTGGATAGACTTTTGTTTGAAGTCCAGGTTGCATAAATGAACGAGAGGATGGTACGGCACAAGACACAAGGAGAGACTGCACCGGCACTAGGGAAAAAATCAATGGAGGAGGAATCTACACAGATATATACATAATACATATATACACAGATATATACATAATACATATATACATAGATATACACATAATACATATATACATAGATATACACATAATACATATATACACAGATATATACATAATACATATATACACAGATATATACATAATACATATATACATAGATATACACATAATACATATATACACAGATATATACATAATACATATATACACAGATATATACATAATACATATATACACAGATATATACATAATACATATATACATAGATATACACATAATACATATATACACAGATATATACATAATACATATATACATAGATATACACATAATACATATATACACAGATATACACATAATACATATATACACAGATATATACATAATACATATATACACAGATATATACATAATACATATATACACAGATATATACATAATACATATATACATAGATATACACATAATACATATATACACAGATATATACATAATACATATATACACAGATATATACATAATACATATATACATAGATATACACATAATACATATATACACAGATATATACATAATACATATATACACAGATATATACATAATACATATATACACAGATATATACATAATACATATATACATAGATATACACATAATACATATATACACAGATATATACATAATACATATATACATAGATATACACATAATACATATATACACAGATATATACATAATACATATATACACAGATATATACATAATACATATATACACAGATATATACATAATACATATATACACAGATATATACATAATACATATATACACAGATATATACATAATACATATATACAAAGATATATACATAATACATATATACACAGATATATACATAATACATATATACACAGATATATACATAATACATATATACACAGATATATACATAATACATATATACACAGATATATACATAATACATATATACACAGATATATACATAATACATATATACATAGATATACACATAATACATATATACACAGATATATACATAATACATATATTCATAGATATATACATAATACATATATACACAGATATATACATAATACATATATACACAGATATATACATAATACATATATACATAGATATACACATAATACATATATACACAGATATATACATAATACATATATTCATAGATATATACATAATACATATATACACAGATATATACATAATACATATATACACAGATATATACATAATACATATATACACAGATATATACATAATACATATATACATAGATATATACATAATACATATATACATAGATATACACATAATACATATATACACAGATATATACATAATACATATATACATAGATATATACATAATACATATATACATAGATATACACATAATACATATATACACAGATATATACATAATACATATATACATAGATATATACATAATACATATATACATAGATATATACATAATACATATATACAAAGATATATACATAATACATATATACATAGATATATACATAATACATATATACATAGATATATACATAATACATATATACATAGATATATACATAATACATATATACATAGATATATACATAATACATATATACACAGATATATACATAATACATATATACACAGATAGCTATACATTATTGGCCTGCGATATACAGGAAAACAGACTAATCTGCTTTGTACCATCTTTTCCTGATGAACCAAATCACAGTCTTTTTTCCCCATTTCTTCGCCATATGGGGGCTTCATTTTTGTGGCATACATTGTACTTGCTAATGGTACAGTTATTATTCCATACAATGTATTACAAAGCTGGAAAACCAATGAGCCTACGGTGACTGTTTTTGTGTTGCTTCATTTTTATGGAGTTTTCTGGGCCTCAAAATCTCTCACCGGGAAATAACACATTTATATAGTTTTTGCATTTTAACCCTTTACTTGTTCATGTTTCTGTGTATGGAGAGGCATAGGGTGTCTTTTTTTGTAGGGGCAGGTGTACTTTTATACCATTTGAGGGAATATTTATGGTTTTTATTGCTTCTTAAATCTGAGTAGCTGAAGGAGGGGAAAGGATTCCTTTAGGCAGTCTGGAGTTTACTTGGGTCATGCGAGGCGCGGTCACTTTCCTATGGCCCGGCTGAGCTTGTAGGTCAATATAGTGATGTGTGCCGGGGATGTTCCTATCGGGTGAGTTACACGTCTCCCCCTCCCATACGCTTGCGATACCACAGAAGTGCTTCACATTATTGTGGCCCTGAGCAAAGTTCCAGTTCCTGGTTTGTGTTTGACAATTGCTGGAGAGTGAATAGTGTGAATAGGGAACTTGACAAAGACGGAAAAACTCAAATAATCCCAAACAAAAGCCATGTCTTGGGGCGAGGCACACTGATACAAGCTGCCAACTTCAATTAAACGGAACTGCATTTTCTGTGGCCCACGCTGGATGCAAATGTTATTCTTTCTAGTGATAATATTTTCCGGCTTCCCCATACATATAAGGTGGTTGATGAAATGGGGGATCTGCAGACAAAAATCTCACGTCTATGTGCAGCTTGGCCCTCCACATGGACATGTTATTGTATTCTGCACCGTGCTGTCATACACACCCTTAGGTGCAGGTTTAACATATTGTATCATACACAACGCTCTGGTGCATTGTGGGAGTTTAGTCCACCACCTCTCCCTCTATAGAGCCTGCAATGGGTTGTGAGGACCTGCAGTCTGACATCTGACATGTATAGTCATAAATGCAGCTTGGGATGTGACTGGAGTAGATGAAATAAAGCAATGAAAGATTATTGCAGGATAAGTAAGTTTACTTAACATTTGGCATCAAGATCACAGCAGTCCTGGGCACGGAGTCTGCATACAGGCACACAATGTGTCTCTATATACATCTGTATAGCATAAGAAGTATATGGAGGTACAACAGAGCCGTATACGCAACCATGGGTGCCGTAATATCACTTTAAATAGTTCAGAGGTTTAAATTACTCTATAAGAGTCCATTCACACAGAGTACATGGCAAAATACACATGTAAAGATAAGACTCCTATTGACTTCAATGACATTTTTTACATGTGTAAAAAACGTGCCGAAAAACGCAACGCGATGTGACGTGTTTTTGGCGTTTACACGTGTAAAACTGAGCAGAGAGAGAGCAGCAGAAAGAAAGGTTCAGTGTAATGCTGGAGCCAAATAGGAGCTTTCTATCGCAACCAAAGTATCATGATCACATCAGTATATGTCTAGTCCTTCTCTTTGTTTTCACTTTACATTAATAATAGTATGGCAGCTTTGTCTGGCCGGTCATTCTGATTACGGTGATACCAGATTGGTATTGGTTTTATTACCAGTGCTATATAACGTAATGCACAGTATTGCAGCACATTGCACCCAGGCTCACTATGTGTAATGGGCCTAGGCAGACAGTAGACAGGTGCTCAACCTCTGGGCTGCCATGACAAACCCTCAGACTCAGAAATCCTATCATAGGTGATTTTGCCTGCGGGCTCCCTGGATGCAGTGGTCGCTACTGATCACATCATCCAAGGGGTTAATCCGCTGGAGTGGGAAAATACCAGTCCCGGTCCTTGGCTGGGCAATACAACCAAGTGACAGAAGTAATGCTGCAGACACTGCTCCTGTACCCGCCGCACTATTACAGGGCCGCACTATTACCGGGCAGAGCGTTAACTACATTAGTAAACGTACTAGTGCGGCGCGGAGTAGGAAGGGGTTAAGGATAAACCATAACTATCTGGTATTAAAGGAGGAGTTTTTGCATGTGGTAGATAGCCGATGGGAAAACCCCTTTGGTGTTGTTCTGTTCTGGTTACGAGCTCGGTCCCACAGTCAGCAGTGACATCATCTGACCCTTATTACATAGGGAGTTGGCTCGGGATCGGCAGCGGATCAGTCCTCGCTGAGCAGGGAGATGACATTACCTGCAGTAAAATTGGACATGTCCTGGTAGACCTTGTGTCATAAACAGAAACCCCTCCATTAAAGATCTGAAGGATTCCAATAAGGACCTTGCACCAAGCGTGCGTCACAATATCATCTGGCTAAAGCTCCTTTAGGCTGCGGCTCCGCGTTGCAGAAACGCAACTTTTTTTGTTGCAGATTTTGCTGTGTTTTTTGGAGCCAAAGCCAAGAGTGGACCGAGCAGAAGGGAGAGGTAGAAGAACGTCCTATATATATTGCTATATAGACTGCAAAATCTGCAACGTGGGGCCTCAGCCTAAATCAGCTGATCGGTGGGGGTGCCAGGAGTCAAGCACCCACCAATATGATATTGATGACCTATCCTAAGGATTAAAGCCCTGATCACCTTGTTATATGAGCCCCCGTCACACCAGTCTTGTAAATGGTAGGAGGGGGCCATTGCATTGTCACGTTCCCCACCGCCCTGACACAACATAACCTCAGGTCTCTCATGTGGCAATGACTATGATTATCCTCCCTACGGCGGATATAGAGCGGGCATCGACCACAAGGCAATTACTTATCTTACCCAAGATGTGGGCCAGACACACCCCGGACCTGCCCCAAATATTAGTCATGGCGGTCATGAGTATGTTCATTGTGACCACAGATACCATGAGGGCAGCGGGATAAGATCTGTCTCCTGATACATTACGAGTATCTGTATTACAACAATTCCCGGATATTCCAAGGCACCACATACAGTACTGTGCAAAAGTTCTAGGCATATGTGGGAACATGCTGCACGGTAAGAATGTTTCCAGAAAGGGTTAATAGTTTATTCTATCAATGAAGAAAATGAAGTGAATATTCGGTTTGACCTTTGCCTTTCATCAGTTCTTCTCCGTACTTACAAGGAGTTTTTGGCAGAACTGGGCAGGGAGGTTGTTCCTGCCGCCATCTTGGAGGACTAAGCACAGAACTTCTGTGGATGTTGCTTGCTCCAATCCGTCTGTCTCTTCATGTCACCCCAGACAGACTGGATGATGTTAAGATCAGGGCTATATCTGCGGGGGCCGGATCATCACTTCCAGGACTCCTGGTTACAAAAACACTGTAAAATTGGTTACCTGCAGCCTTTGGTTCCAGGATGTTCACTGAATACAGACACTTCAATATCAGCTGAATACATCCATCTGTAGGAACATTAGAAGAGGTGCTGTGGGTGAGAACGTTCTGGTGGTCGGTTCCTCTGGGACTGTCCAGTTATGTATGTCACGGGATGACCAGCTTTTCAAAGTAAGGCGATTTAGTGATATCCTATATGTGTCTACTTGTGGCCACACAGTGGTTGTGTTGTGCGTTACAGCGTGTCTAGTGTTTTGCTGGCATGTCATGTATCGAATTACGTGAGTGAGTCTAAACTTTCGGAAAACTTTTGATTTTCCGGCAGTATTTGTGTTGGCAGTATGGGGTTGAGCGACTTTCTTACAGGATTTGTTTTGCCACACCAACTTGGTGCCATTAACTGCGGCTTCAAAAGGGTTAAACATTTGGACTCGGAGATTCAGCAGGATATCGGCTGCGTATTACAGAGGGTACCGACACGTGACGATGTGGACACAGCGACTGCGCCCAAGTCCTCACTGCAGGTGGGGGTTACGTAATCTAGAAGTCATTGCTCACATGCAGGGACCGCAGACGTTACGGAAAGTGTTTGCTAATGGGTCGCTAATGTAGGAAAGCACTTAGCATGGCCGATAAGCCCAATCTCTGAGCTCTCGCTTATCACTTTCTCACCTGGAGCTTTATTTATTCGGGGGCAATCAGGAGAACGCGCAGGATAAGAGGCCGCTGGACGTGTGCACATCTACTTTCGTAGATTTTGGGTCACTTTCCCTCCTGTTACTGAATTCTGAAATGCACATTTCTCCCTCGCTGCCCTTTGAGTGGGCGGGCTCTTCGTAGTGTGATGTCAGAGCTGCGAGCCAATCAGATGTTCCCTCCCTCTCACACAGACACTGAAGGAGAGATCCTGCAGCAGCATCTCCCTCTTTCCCTCTTCTTCCTATTCACTGTATTTAACACATTTTTTGCAGGTGACGTAATTTGTGAGCATTTAACAGAACTACAGGCAGCTGGAAGGTGAACAAGGCGTCACTTTCATTTTCACCCCCAGCAGGAGAGGACCCACCCCTAAACCCTCTTTTTAGCTAATCTGCATAAGAATATAATACTGATTTTCATGAAAATGGAGCCTCAATGAAGAATAAGAAAGACATCTTCGGAAAGTGTAGAAGACGCCCTACAAGGTTCTGCCATTAGTCTGATACTGATTTGCCCTGCTGATAGACTCCCTTCAACTAAAATAGTCTAAACTAGACGGCGTTCTTAAAGGGTTAACTGGTTTTTCCATTACAATGAAGGATTGTGTGTGCACAGCTCTGGACACATCTCAGGGTCAGTACACGATGTACAAAGCTATGCAGGTCATTAGGTGTAGAGTATATGGCTATATACTAATGTACACAAATGGATTAGAGAGGACCTTTGCCCTTTGCCTTCCATCAGTTCTTCTCGGTACTTGCAAGGAGTTTTTGGCAGAACCGGGCAGGGAGGTTGTTCCCGCCGCCATCTTGGAGGACTAAGCCCAGATCTTCTGTGGATGTTGCTCGCTCCAATCCGTCCGTCTCTTCATGTCATCCCAGACAGTGGATGATGATAAGATCAGAGCTATATCTGCGGGGGCCGGATCATCACTTCCAAGACTCCTCCTCCAAAGGGCAAAGGTCACACCAAATATTGATGGGATTTCCATTATTCTTTTATTTGCTCGCTTTATCTTAGTCATTGACCTTTAACCCTTCTATTTATGAAAGCTTCCTTACTCTGCAGCATTTTCACAGTACTGTATATACACCGATGTCTTTATGAAATGGACGCCCATGGTAGAGCAGGACACCAACCTATGGTCACCATGCTCAATGCCAGGCTGGAGTAAGGTAAAGCGCGTCGTCACTGAACGTATTCTCTGGCTTGGAGTCTGATGGATGAATTTGGGTTTGGTGCATCCACTGCCTACCAGAATACACAGAGCCTTATACGTATGGGACAGTTTTTCTGGGTTAGGTCCCTTATTTCCAAAATAAAAGGGTAATTTCCAAATACATAACAAGGTTTGCATGTCCCTGTGACCAAAAGGAGCTCCAATAAGACTTGGCAAGGAGGACTCAAGTGACCCGCCCAGTGCCCTGACCTCAAGCCCATCCAACACGTCTGGGATGAAGCAGGATGGAGAGCCAGACCTTCTCCCCAACATCACGGATGAATGGCCACAAATATAGGAACTAAGGCAACAGGTCTCAAGCACTGTAGTAAGAAGCTGCAGATAAACAAGAACCTTCCCACAATGTCTCATACTTGGAAAGTTCTGATTGACATATGGGAAAACCCCTTTAAGGAAGCTGGAGGATGGCCCGGTGACATCAATCTCGAATTGTCACACAGTAACCCTTAGCCAATGGAAAATGAATACGATGATGAAATAACACGATGTGACATTTATTGACCTGCTCCGAGGAAGTAGCAGACCAAATTTAGACAACATGACTCCGGACAATAAGTTTCTGCAGAGTCCCGAGTTATTCGAGAATTCATTGTTGTATTGTTCTTATCCGCACAATGTAATCTGAAGATTTTACTAAAACTGGTGCCAACATCTCCGGGACTGACCAGCACAGAACAAACAGAAGCTCAAGGAACGGCAAAGTCAAACAGATTTGTGAGGTCTGCAGCTTAATAGTGACTTCCAGATGGTCTCGATGGGGCACAAGAACTGGTCATGAGGGGCGCCATGGGTGGGGGATCCATTGGTCAGAAGAGTTTCTATTCATCTATTTTCCCATTATGGGGTCATTTCTGCCCCTGTGTACTAGAAAAATTCAATGAACAAATATGGCCGGAGTCTTGGGCTGCCCTGGGGACTAAAGAAGAACAGAGTAATGGGTTTGACCAGGGAGATGAAATTTATTTACCTGTCCAAGGATTGCAGATGGGGGGGGGGGGGGGGGTCTGTCAATGTTGGGACCCCCTGGTCATGTGACACAAAGCAGCGTTCCACCCCTTTGAGATGAGGCGGCAGAGCGAATCATGGCACAACTTTGCTTCAGAACCCAGGATTTGTAAAAGAAGGAGCCACTAAAGGAAGGGTCCTCTTCTCGGATGGAATTCAGAACAGACCACCTGGTCTACAATTCTGAGCATTCAACCTGTAATGGTTGAGGAAAGTAGATTGTGCGCCCAAGAAGATAAGACTTCTACTGCCCATGAAGTGGAAACAGCACAACCCAAGGAGAGCCCAAGCCTTGTGTAAGATGGCAGCACGTGGACACTAGCACGTCGCTCCTTCCAGAGGTCATGACCACCAGTCTTTTACCGTGCCTGTCAAGTTCCACCTTCTCTTCGGTCTTGTGGGTGC
Organism: Leptodactylus fuscus; assembly: GCF_031893055.1. NCBI lineage: Eukaryota > Metazoa > Chordata > Amphibia > Anura > Leptodactylidae > Leptodactylus > Leptodactylus fuscus. The sequence goes on from NC_134275.1 coordinate 82,406,883, forward strand.
CCCTCTCACTCCTCCTTTGCGTGCCATCTCCATCCAATCCCAATAGTCCTTGGGTGTATATTTGGGCCACATCTACAGCAAGGTGCCTGTGAAAGGTTCCTAGTTCTAGTGTCCCGGTTCTCTAGACTTGTTCCTGACCAACTATCTAACCACTGATCCGGGTGAGTCTTGACCTCCGGCCAGTAGAGACCAACACCAGAACCACTCCAAGAGTTAACAAACTGGTGGACCCTCTTCCATAAACTCAAGATCACCATATGGGAGTTAAAGGGTTACAAAGAGTCCACTTGGGCAACTCCCTTAGGAGAGCCAATGCCAAACCAATTTGGTGCCATAGTGGGTCCACAATCCTCTTTAATCCATCTAGCCAAGATAGGCTTAGAGGCTTTAAGGCCCTTGTTCCGGCCCGAAAACAAAATGGAGCTTATAGTCTTACTCAAGGGAAGGGTTAGACAAAAAGTACAAGGAAGAAGATGACCTGGCAAAGGAGGGCACCTTGGGAGTGAAGCTAGGAAGACACAGAACCCTTTCTGGTAGGAAATTGATATAGGGATCAACAAATGAGATACGTTATCTTATTAGTAAGAGATGACCTGAGGGCAAGAAACCCATAGTTAAGCTTCAGTGGTTAAAATGGAGGATGACACAAGACTTTTAAGGTTACAGATAGAATGGAATCTGAGGACAGTCGACTTCAGTTCTGAGAAACCTTTCACGAACCTCCTCATCACATTGAGATCCTTAACAATGGATTGCCAACAGCTGAGAACGTTCCTTCTCTGTTCTCTTCCCGTCACTTCTATAAGAAGGGATTGAGCTCTAGCGCCTCCCTGTTTGCTGATGTCAAATTGTCCTTTGTGTTTTGACTACTTTCCTTCTAATCCAGGATGAAAAATGTAGGAGAACCAGATGGACAGTTCTGAGGCTTCTCAGATTGGAAGTCGTCCATTTCTCATGAGCACATGAAGAACCTTGCATTGAGACTTCATCCAGATGGGTTCTCCATCCCAAGAGGGATGTGATTGTAGTCAGAAGGGTCCACTGACTTTGGATTTCCAGTCTTTCAAATATCTCGGCCACTTGGTAATGGAATAGATGTCGAGCGTGTTACACTCACTTCCATAAGGAAAGATTTGTACCATTATGTTCTACGATCTAAGGTCCCACAGCCATGTCTTCCTATTCTTGGTGGATGCTGGTTTTGACGAGTTCCACGCTCTTCCTGCTCCGCTCTCATTACATTTTATCTGGTGTCTAGGGTTGAGCGATCGTGTTTGGAAAAGATCGGATTCCGATCAGCGATCGAGAAAATTTCACATTCGCAATCGGAATTCCGAACACGATCTTTTTAGGTGAAATCGAGATCGGTGATTATTTCCCACAATGCTTTGCTACTGGCCAAGCATTGTGGGAAAAGCTAACAATGTTAGCCTTCACACTGAGTATACGCTGCACTCATTCTGAGCGGAGTGTAAACTCAGTGTGAAGGCTCCGCTGCGGTTCCATAGGAATGAATGGAAGCAGCCGGCACACAGCCTTAACCACCTTCACGCCGGCTGCGTCCATTCATTCTTATGGGAGACTAGCTATCATCTCTAGTAGCTACTTACCTGCAGAGATGGCTGGTCCGGTGCCCGGTGTTCTCGTTCTTCTTCACCTCGCTGCCCCCGCCTCGCAGGTTAGTGTTAAAGAGCTAGGAAGAAGGCGGGGCTTGTGGCTTAGGAGAGTGTGGGCGAGTACAGGGCGGGAAGACGTGACGTCTCCCCTCCCAGTACCCGCCCACACTCTCCTAACTTGGGAGGCAGGGGGCAGCGAGGCGAAGAAGAACGAGAACACCGAGCACCGGACCAGCCATCTCTGCAGGTAAGTGGACACCAGGGGGGACTAAGTAGCCAGAGGAGTAATAAAAAAAATCCTCTGGCTACTTAGTGATTAAAAAAAAATCATTACACAGCGTGGAGTCTAACAATTAAAGCGTTCACTTGTTAGAGTCCATGCTGTATAGTGAATAGGAATGTTTTTAAAATCCGATCTCCGATTAGTAAAAAAATCCCATTGACTTGCATTGGGATCGGAATTGGGATCGAGATCGGGTTCGAATGAAAAATGATCGGAAATTGGATTTCAAAATCGATCCTGAAAAGTCAAGATTGGCTGAACCCTATTGGTGTCCTTTGAGGATCTTCTTTGAACTCTTTTTCGGATGGATTAGGCTAGAACACGTCTTCAGCACGGGACTCAACCTTGCAGAAATTCTCTCCCGTAGACACAGATGTTCTTCAGCCATGATTCCACTTCATTACCATCAGCCCAGTCCTGTGTCTCCATTTGACGTTCACTTCCTTTGACCTCTTCTTGAAGTTTCTGGACATCATCAATCATATCTTGGTCAGCCCAGGTGATCTGACACAATGTTCTCCTTTCGTACCACATGGTCCAGAAAAAATTGGCGGGACATACAGTCCTATGAAAAAGTTTGTGCACCCCTATTAATCTTAATCATTTTTAGTTCTAAATATTTTGGTGTTTGCAACAGCCATTTCAGTTTGATATATCTAATAACTGATGGACACAGTAATATTTCAGGATTGAAATGAGGTTTATTGTACTAACAGAAAATGCGCAATATGCATTAAACCAAAATTTGACCGGTGCAAAAGTATGGGCACCTCAACAGAAAAGTGACATTAATATTTAGTAGATCCTCCTTTTGCAAAGATAACAGCCTCTAGTCGCTTCCTGTAGCTTTTAATCAGTTCCTGGATCCTGGATGAAGGGATTTTGGACCATTTCTTTCTACAAAACAATTCAAGTTCAATCCTGAAATATTACTGTGTCCATCAGTTATTAGATATATCAAACTGAAATGGCTGCTGCAAATACCAAAATATTTAGAACTAAAAATGATTAAGATTAATAGGGGTGCCCAAACTTTTTCATAGGACTGTATCTTGGTTTCTATGGCTTCTTCCTTTGACTTGATGGGAACAGTCAGCCATTTATGAAGGAGTCGGAGCATGGGCCTACCAATGCCTGAGCCCCGCAAATGTGACTCCTTTTGGTAGACAGAAGTCATGTTTTTCTAGGTCACACCTGAATGTTAGAGAGGAGATAAGCAAAGACGAGGTGTCATTGCCTAATTTTACTGCTCAGTGTGTCACATTCCAGAAAGATAGGAGAAATAATTCCCATAGGACAAACCCCGAAGTCTCCGCACTTGAAGAGTTTTCATTGTAATGTACATAGCAGAAGTCCTCAGCCTCAATGTCCATGCATTCCAGCAAGTGAAGTGGGAAAAAAAAACCTCAAGACAAGCTATAGAAAGTAGGTGAATTAAAGGGGTCCCACCATCTTAAAGGTTTTCTAGACTAGACATATTGATGACCTATCCTCAAGATAGAATAACAGAACCACATCTGTGGGAGTCTGACAACCGGGATTCCTATCAGCAGCTAATATGCAGACAATGGGATCAAGAAACAGCGCCATCCTCTGTGTAGTGGCCAGACCGGGTATTACAAGATCAACTCTCAGGCCTTATAATGGGCTGAGCTGCAGTAACTCACTTCTGCCACTAAACAGAACAGCGCTGTCTGCGTCCCGACTCTATTCTGTGTATCAGATACTGCGAATAGTGGTTGTCACACCTCCATGGATCTGATGTTAGGACAAGTGATATTTTTATCTTGGGAAAAAAAACCTTTAATTATATATATATATATATATATATATATATATATACATACATAATATATATATATATATATATATATATATACACATACAGTATATATATATATATATATATATATATATATATATATATATATATATATATTTAATAGAGGTTGCAGGGTCCACTGTGGCCCCTGCAACCTCTATTTTTTTAGATTGTGAGCCCCATATAGGGATCACAACGTACATTTTTTCCCTACCAGTATGTCTTTGTAGAATGGGAGGAAATCCACGCAAACACAGGGAGAACATACAAACTCCTTGCAGATATTGTTCCTGGCAGGATTCGAACCCAGGACTCCAGCGCTGCAAGGCTACAGTGCTAACTACTGAGCCACCGTGTTGCCTCCCCTTTAATCATATATGACATATCCACTGGATATACTGGAGATGTACGCCTTACCGCAGGAACCTGCGCCCGTCTCTAGACCCCATCATGCCTAGTATCACCGTCATTGGCTACAGTGTCCAGGTCAAGAATGGACAGGCAGCTGTGATTGTGCATAGCTCTGGGTTTCCAGTGCACCCCTTTCCATGGGGAATCAGGGTTGGGGGACCTGCTGTTTTGGAGATAAGGGCAGGACCCGGACATTGAAAAGTGACTATATCCCCTTAACCAAGTAGATGTTGTGCAGATAGATATAGACAGACCTGATTGTAAGCAATGCAAAGGCCACAATGCTGAGCCAAGGGCCGCAGCACCCTCAGACAGCTGGCATGGGTGCCGGCAATCTGACATTGATGTAATATATAAAAAACAGGCGACCCTGGAACTCCTCCTCTAAAGTGTCACTTTTTGACTCCCTCCAGCTCAATGCACCTGCCTATGCCTCCTCAGACCCCATTGTAGTCATTTTCCAAAAATACAGATCCACAATAGCAGATTCATTTCTATGGCCATAGTTCTGACCCCACATAATCCATCTGCAACGTATAGAGCGGCTCCCGTCCCTGGCTGTATTTGTGGCACAGATGGGAACACGCAGGTCTATTGGTGGATCCGTGCAGACCGATGCAACATGGACAGTAAGCGCCTCAGACCCGACAACCCCTTACCATGACACACAAGATCTCGGAGCCCGCTATATCGGATCGTTCTATAATAATTTTATTTATTTAACCACAGTCGTAGGTTGTATGAACACGCTCTTAACAGGACTCAAATCAAAAGAAAAGTTGGAAAAGTCATACACTGAAAAAAAAAAAAAAAAAAAGAACATTGCGCCATGATGGGTGCAATATATGAGGCTTTGGGGGGTGGGGTGGGGAGAGGGTGGTCACCGGGCCCGATACTGAAACCGTCTAGCAGGGGGGATTCTCAGCGCATGGTCTTCACGGGACTTTTGAAGTTGCTGGCCGCCTGAAGCTGGAGCTGATATGCCATGGGGTGGATTTTGAAGCCATATAACCTGGGAAGAGAAGGACAAGAAAGTTATTAGTACGCCGGCGTCTTGTAGATCCTGCCCTAGACAGATCAGATTTGTCCAGACTGTTCCTATAAAGGAGAATTGTACATGTAGGACATGTCTGAAATTCTAGGGACGGCGCAGTATTGGGGTAAATGCTGGTCAGCCCCATTCACTTACATGGGACTGGACTGCTGCTACATGTGATGAACATGAGGCGACCCCAGATGTAGGAACCCCACCAACCACATAGGACGGGGCACTGATAGGCAAGTTCCATAAAATGTCCTTTAAAGTCCATCTAAAACCAGAGCTGCCAGATCTGGCCACTAGGTGGCAGTGCAATACTCCATGCATAGGCAGCCAAATTGCCATATCTAGTTTGCCCTCTAGTGGAGGCAACAAAAACTGCCAGAGGGAACTCTGCTAAGTAGAGATGAGCGAGTACTATTCGAAACTCCCATAGGAATGAATGGACGCAGCCGGCACGCAGGGTGTTAAGTGGCCGGCCGCTGACAAAGTCTTCCATTCATTCCTATGGGTGCGTGCTATTGCAAACGGCTCGAACATTAGGGGCCCTTTAAGGATGTGGCCCATTCTGCCTGCCAGGACACAGTACATATAAACGTATTTAAAGAAAAAAAATCGGTAATGAATAGCTTGGCCTGATGTCCCAGCGGAGGCGCTCATGTCAGATCTGGAGGAGTCAGTGAGGCTGGGAAGGAGATCACACGACTGAAGCGGCAGAGAGTTTATGAGGATGGTTTAGTGTTTGCTAAGTATAGCACGGGGCGGAGGATTAACCTTTGACAACTCTCCCAACCCCCCCCCCCCTTCCCCCTACAATCCTGGGTGTGAGCAGAGCAAGTCATCAACAGGAATCTAAAGTTTTGTTATAACGCGCTCCCCCTGCTGGATATAAGGTGAACTGCACTGCAACAACTACTGGTGATCTCAGACACAAAGCTTAAAGGGATTCTACCATGAAAACTTTTTTTTTTTTTGTGGATAAGACGTCGGACTAGTCTTTAGAAAGTCTATTCGTCTCTTACCTTTAGACGTGGTCTCCGCCACTCCGTTCCTTAGAAATACCGTTTTTTACCGGTATGCAAATGAGTTTTCTCACAGCAATGGGGGCGGGCCCCAGCACTCAAACAGCAATGAGTGCGTCCCCACCGCTGCCTGAGAAGTGTCTCCAGTGCCGCCTCCTTCTTCCTCCACCGCGTTATCTTCAATGTCTTCCAGTGCAGGCTTGTAACTTCTAGCAGAGCAGAGTGCGCAGGCCATGGGAAAATGGCCACTTGCACAGTATTGTTAGCGGCCATTTTCCCGTGGCCTGTGCAGTCTGCTCTGCTCAAAGTTACGAGCCTGCGCTGGAAGAAGACATTGAAGATGACGCTGGCGGCGCTTGGAGACACTTCTCTGGCAGCGGTGGGGACGCCCCCATTGCTGTTTGAGTGCTGGGGCCCTCCCCCATCGCTGCGAGAGAACTCATTTGCATACCGGTAAAAACCGGTATTTCTGAGGAACGGCGCAGCGGAGACCACGTCTAAAGGTAAGAGATGAAGAGCCTTTCTAAAGACTACTCCGACGTCTTATCCACAAAAAAAGGATTTAAATGGAAGAATCCCTTTAAAAGGACTTTGCTGCCGTTTTTTTTTTTTCGTGTCCATGATTATGGGGGCGGCCATCTTGCCTGAGCTTCTCCTCTGCTCTGTTAACAGCATTGAGTGATCTGCTTTACGGCATAGACATGGCCATAGGGAGCCATAGTGAGGGGGCCAGAGATCACGGACATGACTGGACACGTAGGACGACACATCAGCGCTGTGGATTTCCCCTTGGACGCGGTGATCACGTATACATTACTCGGCTACACTCAGTATACGGACAGGGGGATGTGCTAGGACTAAGCCTGCTGGTTGCGAAATACAAGCGGGAAACTTATAAAATCCCCCGACGCTCAGCAATTCTCAATCTCATGAATAATTCTATAGCCCCCCACTCCCCAAATAACCCTAGCGCCCAGCAATTGCAGAGTGCCAATGGGGTGATAGGGGGCTTAGATTTAAGGCGTATTGACTTCAGCATCTGAGGAGTTAAATATGGAGAGGGGGCGACAGAAAGGACAGTATAAAGGGAACCTGTCAGAGTAATTTGGGATATTAAACCCACCACAGATCCTTATGGATTGGAGGGGGGGGGGTTTAGTGTCCCAAATCGCCCTCTTATAACGCAATCCGGGGTCAGGTTCCCATTAAACTTTTTCTGACGTTAAGACAACAAAGCCTCTAACTAACCAGAGATTGGACAAACCCGCGAAACACTAAAAACAAACCAAAAAATACACAAGCAATCCCTCGCACCCGGCCTCCATCGCTTGAAGCCCTGCGCCACACCGAGACCAATCACTGGCCACACACTGGAAAGGGAGCGATGACATCATCAGCCACATGTCACCGGTTCCCCCACCAGTGACCACTGAGGCTATGGATTGGTTTCAGTGGTCGCCTGCGGTGCAGCAAAGAAGTGGCGCGAGACACCGGAGGCAGACAATGGAGGTCTGGGGACGGGCGAGTATGATGTATACACAGTATGAGTATATATACATGTATACACAGACACACACTTATATATAGATTTTATTTATACACCTCCCCGGCCTCCACAGAGGTTTGTCCAATTTCTAGATGACCCCTTTAAAGGGATCCTATCATTAAATTGCTATTTTTTCTCCCTAACATGAAGGAATAGCCTTAAGAAAGGCGATTCGTCTCCTACCTTTAGATGTCTTCTCTGCGCCGCCATTCTGTAGAAATCCCTGTTTTCGTCGGTATGCAAATGAGTTCTCTTGCAGCACTGGGGGCGTCCTGAACGCAGCGAGAGAACTCTCCATCTTTGCTTGGAACAGCCTCTCCCTGCGTCTTCTTCCGGCGCTGACTTCAAACTTCTACGCATGCGCACTCGGCTCTGGTGTCGGGCCTCGGGCAGAGATGACTGCACATGCCCGCGGCCATTTTTTTTGTTGCCGCTTACACTCGCGGGCATGTGCAGTCGGCTCTGCCCGAGGCCCGACAGCAGAGCCGAGTGCGCATGCGTAAAATTTGAAGTCAGCGCTGGAAGACGACGATCCAGACGAAGATGGAGATTTCTCTCGCAGCATTGGAGACGCAGCCAGTGCTGCGAGAGAACAGCAATTTAATGATAGGATCCCTTTAATAATTTATATAGACAGACCCCCATCTACAGAAGAGAGCGCCCCCTTCTCAGGCCCTGATGAGTGGAGTCACATCGAGCACGTTGCTTATTTGTTCTCTGCCCATCATTGAAAACAACAGGAAGCAGAAACTGCGGCTGATTTGAGGACAGAATCCCCCCCCCTCAAATCAGAGTCAGAGTCCTAGGTGTGAACACTCCCTAATGGCAAGCATCCACCATCTTACCTGGGGACAAACTGATTGGCGGGTCTCTTGGGTCGATACTCGGGGTGGACCATAAAGAGCATATGGGGGAATCCAGTGCCAAAATATGCTCCATCTGTGTGGTGATGGCGGGAGGATTTAGGGGTGTAAACATCCATACACTTTGGGCAATACAGCTTTACCATGGCTTCCCCAGGGATGTCAGAGAGACCTGGAAGAGACAGCGAGACCGTCAATACAGAGGGGAGGTGGGAGCAACCTATAGAGAGGGGGGAGGGGGCACCTACCGATGGGCAGCATGGGCTGGTTCTCACAGTACACGCGGGGGCAATAACCAAAGTCTCCCTGCTGATACTTCTCCAACTGCAAAGACAAGAAAGGGGAAAGGTGTCATGGACGTCCGGACCTGCCTAGTGCGGACATGGTAACCAGGAATCTCTGCTGACAGCTCTACGGCTGACGGGGGTCGAGAGGTCACGTACATGTCGCCACCGCCCTGGAATACAACATTGTGAGGTGCAGAAATAAAGGAACAGGTCCCCGATTTAATTTTCTATGAACAGCGCCACCAATTGTTGCGTCTAGTATTAAATTCATAGGGCAAGCACCTCTAAAATGTATCCCCCCCCCCCTTATATGAAATGACTAAGGCTTCCCTTACACTCCTCTGTGTATGGCACGGCAGGGGCCAAATGTCTTGTGGACCCCTCTCCCCATGAATAATGAGAACGAGGGTCCCACGTGGACTGTATAAATGAAGTCGCTCCATTCATCTCTATAGGAAGAGAAGCCAAAAGCCATCTCTGGAGGTCCCATAGACTTAAATATCATTCCCCGAGCTGGTGAGGACCCCGGCGGTCAGTACTGAGCATGCTCGGTCATCATTCCATTCACTATTAGGAGTCTGAGACGGTCCTGTCTGGCAGTCCCATAGAAATGAATGGAGCTATGGCAGAGCATGAGAACGGCTCCAATCCTGGGATCCCTGGAGGTGGGTGGAAGAAAAATGTCATTAGACAGAGGTTATTTCTATGCAGATAAGTCACTGCAAATGCAGCCCCATCCCCTATGGTGTGATCCTATGCGACATTACTAGTATAAACCCCCCATGCCATGACCAGGCAGGGCACAGTGAACAGGACGGTCGTGTATGTATCCTGCTGCAAAGACTGCCGGGACCTACTACAAATATCACAGCTGCAACATGGCATCGATCCAAAGCCGGGGCTGTCACGTCCTCAGGGCTTCGTGCGCCATTACCAGTAGGTCAGGAGCCGCGCTGCAGCCTCTAATGTACAACAGCTGAATGATTTATTCCTATTGACCGCCCTAAATCATTCATGAAAGGGGGAATTCTCCACGTTACTGCAGAATACGAGGCTGGAAACAAAGTCGGGAGTTCCTGTTATTGAGGGGTTGCGGCTCTGGTCCTGGCTGCGAATATCAGGTCAGATCATCCATCACAAGCGTGCAGGAGGGATCGATGGTCTGTGTGATGGGAGGGGGGCAGTTACCGCTCATACATATTTAATGGCGGGGTCTTTAGGAAGAAAGGTTTAACCACTTGAGCTCTGGAATATTTTGGGGTCTTCAAGAGCAGACACCTACTGCAGCTCAGGATAGGTCAGAGATCATTGATCGGCTATTTGAAGGATTGCAGGGATCCAACAAGCACAATGACCGTATCAGGGTATATATATATATATATAACTACAGCCTGATCCCATAGAAGTGAATGGTACAAGGCTGTGTATCGCACGGCCACTATGACACAGGGAGCTGTGAAGAAGTCACGTACTCATACAAGCGCGACGGTCCTTCAAGCAGCTGATCAGCGGAGGTCCAGGGTGTCAGACATCCACCGATCTCCAATTGGTGACATCCTATTAAGGACACGTTTACCCTATCCGCAGAATAGAGAATAAGTGTCCCGTCTCCTCACCTTCTGCAGCAGGCCGCTGTTCTCTGCTCTGGCTAATAGATGGCGTCCTCCGCAGGGACCTCCCTATGCCCTAAACAGGGGCAGGACATCGTCTTTGGGCCTTTTCAGGTCACTATTATCAGTTCAGTTGATCCCAGTCAGGGCTGCAGCGGCGCTGGAAATGGCGCACGTTAGCTCTGACAAGTGTGTAGCGGCCCCGAATAATACCGCAGCTCTGAACCATTAAAGTAAACCGCAGCAGTACTATTTTGGGTTGCCGTATGTTAGCCTGCTGTGGCCTAGAAGTTCCTCTGTGTGAACGTAACCTACAAGTCCAGGAAAAAGGACAAGCGCTGGAGACGTTGCAAAAGTTCTGAAGCAAATCCATACAAGAAGTGAAGGGTTATAGCAATAGCTTCATGTACAGCATTGAAATAGCAAGTGCGCTCACCATCTGGGCAATGCCGCGGTTAGTCAGAATATAGCGGGCGTGGATCAGTCCGTAAAGCATCTCGGCCGCCTGCTCAATGAGATCGCTCTGGTTCGGATTGTCCTCTAATTCCTCATCTGCGGGACAGAAAAAGGTGGAATGAGAAAACACAACAAGCACCCGACCCGCGCCGTGTCCTCCATCACCGTGAAAACAGGGGTCCGGGTGCTGACCGTGCGCCCATACTGGGGTCCTCTACCGGTCTCTAGCAAAGACGTTCCAACGCTGTCATGTGACCACAGCGAGCAGACAATGGCTGCAGAGGTGACATCTAGATAGAAGGGCCGGCAGAGGATCCAGGAGTCTACAAACAAGGTGATGTGAATACTGACCGGGCTCTAGGTCCAGGATCATGTCCAGCGCCTGCCTATAGTGCGGGACCTGCTCATTCAGGCCGGTCAAGTTGAATTTATCCTGAATATAATCTTCATCTACCTGCAATAGAAGAACACACAGAGACAGAGTTACCGACAAAGCTCTCATCTGGTTACAGCGAGACGTCCTAGTCAGTCATATAGCTGTCAATCACCGAGTAGGCCCGCCCACCGGACTCCTAAGCCCAATGACAGGTTATATACCCGTCTGCTCAGCTCCTAACATGCTGCCTGCGGATAGGACTGTACATGCGATGTAGACTATAAAGGGTTAATACATTACCCTACAGTACTACACCCTTGGAATAGTAATGACTCTCGCTATCCCCAGACACAGCCATGAATTAATGGGGGTCCAACCCCCGGTCACCCCATTGAAGGTTTACTCTGTACTTATGTATTGGCCGGGCCTGGTATACAGCGGGGGACCAGAGAATAGGGGCGAAGTGTCAGAGGGTGAGGGGGGCCGACCACTGAGACCCTCAGCCATAGGGTCGGCCTGAGCTCTCCCTGTGAATACAAGGCAATCTCCGGCAGCAGCGGTCACACACGCACACTGAGCCCGCAGACACACGGAGGATTCAGGGCCACGCTATACCCCCCAAATTCCCAATCACCGGAGTTTACCCTAGAACTGGGCGATTAATCAAAAAATTAATCAACCGGGGGCCACACGGTGGCTCAGTGGTTAGCACTGTAGCCTTGCAGCGCTGGAGTCCCGGGTTCAAATCCTGCCAAGGACAACATGTGCAAGGAGTTTGTATGTTCTCCCCGTGGTTGTGTGGATTTCCTCCCATTTTGATAGGAAGTAAAAAAAATGTACATTGTGATCCCTATATATATATGGGGCGCACAATCTACATACAAAAAAAACCCAACATCAACCAGAGTATAATAAGCAAAGGCCCAGGGGAGGTGAACATATATAAAGAACAGGGATACTCACCTCTCCCGGGCTCTGGTGGGACTCCCTGCTGTCTTTGGCACATCAGGGGTTCTTACATGACCCGATCACATCCTCAGAGATCCTGAAGTCACTCAGAAGACCCAAAGAGTCACCCTGGAACCCAGGAGAGGTGAGTAATCCTGTTTTCTATATAGGGTCACCTCCCCTGGGCCTCCGATCATTATACTCTGGGTCTGAACAAAATCTTGTAAGGTTCACTCAACAAATACTGAAAGTAAAAGTTGTGTGACCACTAGAGATGAGCGAGTACTGTTCAGATCAGCCAATCCGAACAGCACGCTCACATAGAAATGAATGGACGTAACCGGCACGCGGGGGGGTTAAGCGGCCGGCTGGTGTCAAAGCGGAAGTACCAGGTGCATCCATTCATTTCAATGCGTGCGTGCGTGCTGTTCGGATCGGCTGATCCCAACAGTACTCGCTCATCTCTAGTGACCACCTGTTTGTGCAGCCCGTCCCTTTATAGACTTACACAGACCTGTGACACCTCGCATTACTCTTACAGGTTCAGCCCCATAACATTAGATTAGGGAATTCTACATCAAATACTATAAAGCAGGGCCCGGCGATAGGCAATGCAACGCATCAGTCTGCAGTAGTGTAAGATAAGCGGCATCAGACAAGTAGCCGCCATTTATAGGAGTGTGAGCGGCTCTAGGACCTCACCTCGCAGAAGAACTCGTTGCCTCGTAACCCGCAGAACCAGCTGATCCACGACACTTCCTCGGAACTGCTCATTTTCTAGGCTGTGGAGCAACACACAAAGGGTTAAACAGGCGAAGAACCGCATCGCGAAGAAGAAAGGACCCGAGACCGACGGGGGGGAAAGGACACGGATGAGGTCACGTGATATCACGAGGTCCTTCCAAAAACGTGACAAAGAGATGACTGATCAGATCCCGCGGCAGCAGTTTAACCCACTGTACAAGTTCAGGGTAAAACCATGTTCACATTTACACCAGTGTCTGTCTGAAAGTCGGCAGAGACACGGGACTTTTTCCTCCACTGGTTTCAGTTTTAAATTGCCGGACGCCATTACAGTCCTTGGGGCCCATCGGACACGGTTTGGTACGGCGATCAGTCGCCAGTGTGACCCTATAGCTGTATATGGGGACCAGCAAATGTGTTATGGAGGTGACAAAACATGGAGAACAGAACTTAAAGGGAATGTTCAGGACCCGAAGAGAATTGATAAGGACGACTTATACACAGGACAGATTATCTGCAGCAGATCACAGCGGTCGCCATCAGACACTGTATATAAGGCGTATATAAGCAGGCAGGGAGCCATATACAGTCGGCAGGCAGGGAGCTGTATACAGTCGGCAGGCAGGGAGCGGTATACAGTCGGCAGGCAGGGAGCGGTATACAGTCGGCAGGCAGGGAGCGGTATACAGTCCGCAGGCAGGGAGCGGTATACAGTCCGCAGGCAGGGAGATGTATACAGTCCGCAGGCAGGGAGCGGTATACAGTCCGCAGGCAGGGAGCGGTATACAGTCCGCAGGCAGGGAGATGTATACAGTCCGCAGGCAGGGAGCGGTATACAGTCCGCAGGCAGGGAGCCGTATACAGTCGGCAGGCAGGGAGCCGTATACAGTCGGCAGGCAGGGAGCCGTATACAGTCGGCAGGCAGGGAGATGTATACAGTCGGCAGGCAGGGAGATGTATACAGTCCGCAGGCAGGGAGATGTATACAGTCCGCAGGCAGGGAGCGGTATACAGTCCGCAGGCAGGGAGCGGTATACAGTCCGCATGCAGGGAGATGTATACAGTCCGCAGGCAGGGAGCGGTATACAGTCCGCAGGCAGGGAGCGGTATACAGTCCGCAGGCAGGGAGATGTATACAGTCCGCAGGCAGGGAGCGGTATACAGTCCGCAGGCAGGGAGCGGTATACAGTCCGCATGCAGGGAGCGGTATACAGTCCGCAGGCAGGGAGATGTATACAGTCCGCAGGCAGGGAGATGTATACAGTCCGCAGGCAGGGAGATGTATACAGTCCGCAGGCAGGGAGCTGTATACAGTCGGCAGGCAAGGAGCTGTATACAGTCGGCAGGCAGGGAGCTGTATACAGTCGGCAGGCAGGGAGCTGTATACAGTCCGCAGGCAGGGAGCTGTATACAGTCCGCAGGCAGGGAGCTGTATACAGTCCGCAGGCAGGGAGCGGTATACAGTCAGCAGGCAGGGAGCTGTATACAGTCTGCAGGCAGGGAGCTGTATACAGTCAGCAGGCAGGGAGCTGTATACAGTCCGCAGGCAGGGAGCTGTATACAGTCCGCAGGCAGGGAGCGGTATACAGTCCGCAGGCAGGGAGCTGTATACAGTCAGCAGGCAGGGAGCGGTATACAGTCCGCAGGCAGGGAGCTGTATACAGTCAGCAGGCAGGGAGCTGTATACAGTCTGCAGGCAGGGAGATGTATACAGTCCGCAGGCAGGGAGATGTATACAGTCTGCAGGCAGGGAGCTGTATACAGTCAGCAGGCAGGGAGCTGTATACAGTCAGCAGGCAGGGAGCTGTATACAGTCAGCAGGCAGGGAGCTGTATACAGTCCGCAGGAAGGGAGCTGTATACAGTCCGCAGGAAGGGAGCTGTATACAGTCCGCAGGCAGGGAGATGTATACAGTCCGCAGGCAGGGAGATGTATACAGTCCGCAGGCAGGGAGATGTATACAGTCCGCAGGCAGGGAGATGTATACAGTCCGCAGGCAGGGAGATGTATACAGTCCGCAGGCAGGGAGCTGTATACAGTCCGCAGGCAGGGAGCTGTATACAGTCCGCAGGCAGGGAGCTGTATACAGTCCGCAGGCAGGGAGCTGTATACAGTCAGCAGGCAGGGAGCTGTATACAGTCCGCAGGAAGGGAGCTGTATACAGTCCGCAGGCAGGGAGATGTATACAGTCTGCAGGCAGGGAGATGTATACAGTCTGCAGGCAGGGAGCTGTATACAGTCAGCAGGCAGGGAGCTGTATACAGTCAGCAGGCAGGGAGCTGTATACAGTCCGCAGGAAGGGAGCTGTATACAGTCCGCAGGCAGGGAGCTGTATACAGTCCGCAGGCAGGGAGATGTATACAGTCCGCAGGCAGGGAGATGTATACAGTCCGCAGGCAGGGAGCTGTATACAGTCCGCAGGCAGGGAGCTGTATACAGTCCGCAGGCAGGGAGCTGTATACAGTCCGCAGGCAGGGAGCTGTATACAGTCCGCAGGCAGGGAGCTGTATATAGTCCGCAGGCAGGGAGCTGTATACAGTCCGCAGGCAGGGAGATGTATACAGTCAGCAGGCAGGGAGCTGTATACAGTCAGCAGGCAGGGAGCTGTATACAGTCAGCAGGCAGGGAGCTGTATACAGTCTGCAGGCAGGGAGCTGTATACAGTCAGCAGGCAGGGAGCTGTATACAGTCTGCAGGAAGGGAGCTGTATACAGTCCGCAGGCAGGGAGCGGTATACAGTCCGCAGGCAGGGAGATGTATACAGCGTGCAGAGCCCTGTACACTGGAGCTGCAGTCCTTCTCTCATTCCCTTGCACAGGGGCAGCACTGATCCTGGCTGTATACTATATATACCATATATATGGGTGACTGTGTCAGCTGATCAGTGTCGGATCTTGTTGTAGGACTCAGCAAGCAAGGGCCCTTTCACACGGGGCAAAATGGCGCTGTTTACAGTGCCAAATTTACCGCGCGTAAAAAAGCGTGTGTCATTGATTTCAATGGGTGCTGCTTGCTTTATTCTACGCGCAAAATTTACTGCAAATAGAAAAAAGCGAGCGCGGTAAATTCAGCGCCATAAACAACACCAGTTTGCCCTGTGTGAAAGGGCCCTTAGGGCTAGTTCACACGTAGTTTTTTGGTCTGGATTTTGACATGGAATCCGCGTCAAAATCCAGGTCAAAAAAGCGCCTGCCCTATTTTGACTCGCATTCTGCAGAAACCACAGCGGCGTCTGCGTGAAGACAATCCCTCCGGACTAGGCCCATTCATTTGGGCCTAATCCGGAGCGGAAAGCCGCGACTGTCCAAAGCCGTGACAGCTGCATTTTGGTCTGGATTCTGAGGTGGTTTCCCACGTCAAAATGCGGACCAAAAAAACTACATGTGAACTGGCCCTAAGACTTTTAGGGCTAGGTCACACAGGCGGCGGATTATGGCGCGGAATCCACATCATAATCTGCCTCCTCACAATGGAGGTCTATGGAGACCGCTAGCGTTCTTTTTTCCGCTAGCGGCATGTTGCCCTTTCTTCACACGGATTCTATAGCTCGCTGAGCTGCGGCGTCCACCTCATGGCAGCAACATCTGTGGTCGGCCCATTCATTTGAGCCAAATCCTGAGGGGGAAGCCGCAACAGGCGTATTTTGGCCCGAGA
Source organism: Leptodactylus fuscus (assembly GCF_031893055.1). Lineage (NCBI taxonomy): Eukaryota > Metazoa > Chordata > Amphibia > Anura > Leptodactylidae > Leptodactylus > Leptodactylus fuscus. The sequence continues at coordinate 82,423,560 of NC_134275.1, forward strand.
GTGACACGGCTCCCCGCATCACTCTTGGTGTCAAAATCTGCCCTTCCACACCCCGTGTGAACGGGGCCTTACACCCGCCAATGTCATGGGAAAACAAAAATAAACAGACCCTTAATAGCCCCATTATAGTCAGGGAGGACCCTCAGTAACAGTGGGGTGTCAGAGGGCAACAAGGAGGGCAATCAGCAGGGTATCAGGGGGCAACAAGGAGGGCAATCAGCAGGGTATCAGGGGGCAACAAGGAGGGCAATCAGCAGGGTATCAGGGGGCAACAAGGAGGGCAATCAGCGGAGTATCAGGGGGCAACAAGGAGGGCAATCAGCAGGGTATCAGGGGGCAACAAGGAGGGCAATCAGCAGGGTATCAGGGGGCAACAAGGAGGGCAATCAGCGGAGTATCAGGGGGCAACAAGGAGGGCAATCAGCAGGGTATCAGGGGGCAACAAGGAGGGCAATCAGCAGGGTATCAGGGGGCAACAAGGAGGGCAATCAGCGGAGTATCAGGGGGCAACAAGGAAGGCAATCAGCGGGGTATCAGGGGGCAACAAGGAGGGCAATCAGCGGGGTACCTGGGGGCAACAAGGAGGGCAATCAGCGGAGTATCAGGGGGCAACAAGGAGGGCAATCAGCAGGGTATCAGGGGGCAACAAGGAGGGCAATCAGCAGGGTATCAGGGGGCAACAAGGAGGGCAATCAGCGGAGTATCAGGGGGCAACAAGGAAGGCAATCAGCGGGGTATCAGGGGGCAACAAGGAGGGCAATCAGCGGGGTACCTGGGGGCAACAAGGAGGGCAATCAGCAGGGTATCAGAGGGCAACAAGGAGGGCAATCAGCGGGGTATCAGGGGGCAACAAGGAGGGAAATTAGTGGGTATCAAGGAGGGAAATCAGCGGGGTATCAGGGGGCAACAAGGAGCACAATCAGCAGGCAACCTGGGGGGCAACAAGGAGGGAAATCAGTGGGGTACTGGGGGCATCTTAGGAAAAAATAACAAAAGCAAGGGCAGGGGGAGGACACTGGGGGTGTTAATGTAAGATTGGGGGTAACAGAGGGACAATAGAATGAACAAGCAGGGGAAGAGGGTGAGAGAGAAACAATGGGGATCAGGGAATAAAACCAAAAAGGGGCAGAGGGGCAATAAAGAGGGCATTGGGGTAACCTCGGCCTAGATACACAGGGCAGGCTGTTCCCTCTGAGGTAGCGGAGCCATTCCATGTGCAGGGAGCGCTCAGCAGACACCACAGACACAATAATACTAATGGCAGGAAAATCTACAACATAATATGGACTGAAAGCCGCAGCACAATAAACACTGTGTGAACAGGCACTAAGAGGGCAGGGAGGAGAAGAGAATGTAAAGGGGCAACTAGAGAGGGGCAATAAGAGGAGGGCCAGGACTGGCAGCACATATGTGGTAGGGGGCGCTGAGGGGCACAGACAGGAGGGGCGGGGGCTTCTCTATGGCGCTGCTCACACGGGCACTTATAATAGCCGCACGTACCGGACTCACAGCTGCGTTATCCCCCGGACTCTGGACACACGGCGGTTCTTTCCGGTTCTCACCCGCCGCCACACACAAGGCCCGGACCCCTCTTACTGCGCAGAATCAGCCCGGAACGGAAGAGGCTTGTCCGGAAGTCAGCGCGAGGGATGACGGGAAGTGTAGTTCTGAGACGGGGGCGCCTGGGCCGTGACGTCATCAGAGTTCTGTCTCTATGGAAACTGAAGCGTCTGCACAGTGTATATATAAATAACGCAAAGCTGCAACGTGTGAAAGTAAACCTAGCCATAAATCAGTGAGGGTGTTATAGTCTATGGGCGAGAATAAATGGTGGCAATGGCCACAGACTATGACGTCACCTTAAAGGGGTTTCCAGGTGACTATTGATCGCCTCTCCTCAGTATAAGACATCAGTAAGCTCTGACACCCAGGACTCCTCGGGGCGGCGATGGCGCTCGTCAGTGACGTCACGTTCTTTGGTCAAACAGTCTGAAGCTCAGTCCAAGAAAATGAATCAGCTGCAATACCAAGCATGGCCACTTTACGATATGGGGCGCTGTGCTCGGTTTTAGAGAAGACGCCGCAGCGCTCACCTAAGTGGTGCAATCTCTTCAAACAACAAATGTGTGGTGGTCCTGGGTGTCGCACCCCCACCCATCATATATTGATGACCAATCATAAGGATATGTCATGAACATTACAATCCCAGAACACTCCTATAAAGGGTTTGTCCTATTATGGGCACTTACGCCTATACAAGGACAGAAGATACGTGTCCGAACAATGGCAGCCAATCATTGGATCCCCCACTGAGGACAGGGGGTTGAAAATCCCCCAAAATCTTCCCTGTGAATGTAGCACCAGTGCACTTGTATGACCAGCCCCCCATTCACGTCTATGGGGGGCTGGTCATCGGCGCCCCATTCACGAGGAGGCCTTAGGGTCTGTTCACACGGCGGAAAATGAAGAGGAAATTCCAACTTCATATTCCGTCGCCGGCTTTTTTGCGCGGTTAGCCATGATGGTACGCCGCTGCAGCGCATCATCATTCCGTCGCCGCTTCTGATTAGGCCCCAATGAATGCGCCCAGTCAGGAGGGAATGTGGAGCTGGGGACACCGCGGGCAGAATCCGCTGCAAGATCGCTCAGTTAGGATAAGTTCACACAAGGTTTTTTGAACTGGATTTTGACGCGGAATCCACATCAGAATACGGCTCAAAAAACCACCTGCCATTGAATTCAATGGGTTCCTTTTTCCGCGAGCGGTTTGTTCCTGCTAGCGTAAAAAAGAAGCGACCTGCCCTTTCTTCAGGCGGATTCCGCGGCTGATTCAGCGCCTCAGGACACTCCCTCCCGTTCATTTGGGCCTAATCCGGAGCGGAGTGCTGTGACTGGATGCCGATGCACCGTATGCCTGGCGGTAGCAACTTCTGGTGTTGTCCCATTCATTTGAGCCGACTCCGGAGGGGGAAGCCGCGACTGTGACGGTCGTGGCAGGCGGGTTTTGTCCCGAGAGTGACGCGGCTCCCCGCGTCACTCTCGGTACCAAAATCCGGCCCCCGTGTGCATACCTCCCAACTTTTGAAGAATTGAAAGAGGGACCGCCCACTCGTTTTTCATGTGCCCGCACACAGTATAATCCTCCTACAGTCACCCGTAAATTATATGTCCCCCCTCTATCTCTCCCCCAGTTTCATATACAGCCTTCATCTGCCCCAGTTTCATGTCCCCACATCTCTGCCCCCAGATTCATGTCCCCTCCATCTCTGCCCCCAGATTCATGTCCCCTCCATCTCTGCCCCCAGATTCATGTCCCCACATCTCTGCCCCCAGATTCATGTCCCCTCCATCTCTGCCCCCAGATTCATGTCCCCACATCTCTGTCCCCAGATTCATGTCCCCCCAGATTCATGTCCCCACATCTCTGCCCCCAGATTCATGTCCCCTCCATCTCTGCCCCCAGTTTCATGTCCCCACATCTCTGTCCCCAGATTCATGTCCCCCCAGATTCATGTCCCCCTCCATCTCTGCCCCCAGATTCATGTCCCCACATCTCTGCCCCCAGTGTCATACCGTCCTCTCCTTCATCTGCCCCCAGATTCACGTTCCACCTCCACATTAAACTTACCTTCTCCTCCGCTCCCTCGCCGCTCTCTGCGCGCCTCTCTCGCTGACACATGCGGCTGAAATCGGGACATACCTCCCTCCAACCGGGACCGCGGGACATGTCACCCAAATCGTGAATGTCCCGCGGAAATCGGGACGGTTGGGAGGTATGCGTGTGAACGAGCCCTCAGTCTCCCGTTCTCTTGATTACTAGGGCACCTGGTAATTGAGCCCCAGCGATCGGACGCTCATCACCTGTCCTGTGTATAGAGGAATAAGTGTCCATAACAGGACAAACCCTTTAAGGCCATACACCCGGTTAGCTAGCCACCTATCACATTACATTGTGGACTACCTACACAGCCAATGAGACTGTACAAAACGGGGACCCCCCGAACGTAAACCTATACGTGTAACAAAGCGGTTACTTTAGGCCTCGTGCACTCAGGGCACGGGACCGCGAATTTTGGTCCTGATTCTGAAGCGGGAAGCTGCATCAGAATTGGACCAAAATGCGCCTGCCACGACAGTTGCGGCTTCCCCCTCCGGAGTGGGCCTAGTCGGGGGGGTGCTGTCACGAGGTGAACGCTGGGGCTGAATCAGCCGCGGAATCCGCCTGAGAAAGGACAGCTCGTTTATTTTTTCGGTGAGCCGAAAAAAATGTACCGCTAACGGAAAAAAGGAATGTACATAGACCTCTATTGTGAGGGGGTGGATTCAGCGCCAAAATCCGCCCCGCTCTTGCCCCGTGTGAACCTAAGGAAACCTGCAGACCTGATAGACTATAATGGGGTCCGTGTGGTTTCTGCTTGGTGTCTGCACAAATCATGCGCTCTTCTCTCTGCAGGTTTCGTGCGGAAACTACACAGACCCCATTATAGTCTATGGGGTCCGCGGGTTTCCCGGGTAACCGCTTTTTTATTCGTATAGGTTTACGTTCGATGTGCAAATGTGAACCGGGCCTTAGTGTAACTGTTGTGTGATGTCCGTTAAACACTTCTGGACTGTCCATAGACTATATACGTCCGGGAAGTGGTTGTCTAGTTCTGCCAGGACGTACCGGTACGTCCAGTCAGAACACAGCAGCTGCATGGAGATCGTGCAGCTGCTTTCACTAGGATCCGGCTGTAACTTCAGCCGGAGCTCCCAGAGAGAAGACAGGGCAGATTTATTACCTCCCCTGCCTTCTCGATGGCTGTGTATACAGCGCTCAATGAGCACTGTATACACGGCTATGGACGCTGCCATAAATCAGCTGCCCTCTGACCCGGCAGACATGTGATCTGCCGGGAGCAGTATCCTGCCAGAGCTGCTGGGTCCTACAGGACTCAGATCAGCTCTGTATACTGTGTATATACAGCGTGCAGGAGGCTGGATTCCTCCTGTAACTGAGGTTAAATGTATCAGCCCCAGTTATAGGAGAAATCAGCCTCAAGTACAAAAAAAAAAAAGTGATCAGATGTCCCCAAAGGTCTCTTATCACCTTATGGGGACACAATCTGGGAAAAAAATAAAATAAAAATATAATAAAAAAAGTTTTAAAAAAATGTAAATAAAATAATAATAAAAAATAAATAAATAATACACTAATAAAACGCTGTTATTAAAGGTTATAGCCCCGCCCCCGATGACACCATACAAAATAAAAATTACCGTAACGGAGAGGAAAAACTATTTTATAAAGTTTTTCAGTGACACTTTGTGTTATTAAAAAAATATATATATATAAATTGAAAACCAGACACAGTTTCCCTCCTATTTTGTTTATATTTTCCCGGATATAAAAAAAATTAAAACACATTTGAAAATAAAAATGACATAAAAATAAAGCCCTATGTGTCCCCGAAAAAAGACGCAAAAATTTGTTGACTGAGACATACGGGAAAAATGTTACAGACCTCAAAACCGCACATACAAAATAAACCTAAAATGTGTCTGGTCCTGGACCACAAATTGGCCCGGTACTGAAGTGGTTAAATAAAAAACCGTGCGTCACCCCGCCGTTAATCACCATCGTGTGAATATACTTCTGGCCTTAGTCCTATGGCCACTCACCTTTGGATATGGCTACAATGCACAATGCAAAGACTCTCAAACAAGGCTACTATGGAAACAGCGTCACCGAAACAGGAAACAGTCATGTCATGTAACCTGTGTGTGATGTGTGTGCCAAGATACAACAGCAGCCATTGAAAGACAAGAGAACTCCTTCTAATAATAATAAGTGTATGTATATGTCTTCATTCCACACTGTATACAGCTACTGTGGTGAGAACACAGAGTATATATATATATATATATATATATATATATATATATATATATATATATATATATACTCCCGGGCTATGAGGAGTGACGTCACGCCGCTGCTATTCACTAAGCTTAGAGCGCGCGCCGCCCACTCTCATCCAGCCGGCGGGCGCGCGCTTGGGCTCAGGCGGTGACGTCACTCGCAGCCGCCGCGGCTCTCTCCTTTTCTGACTCCTCCTCGCGCCGGCTTCTTCCCACTCTCCGCCGCTGATTGGCTCTCGCGTCCCGCGGGCCCCGCCCTTCACACGTATAAAAAAAGGCCGCTAGAGCCCCGCCCCCTTCGGTGCTTTTGTTGACGGCGCCATTTTGTGGTTGGAGGCGGCGAGTTTCTCGGGAAGGCTTTTCTAGTTCTGTAAGTATGAAGGAACTAGGGCAGGAAGTGACTGAGCTGTGAGAAGATGGAGACTGTGGTTTACTGGTCAGCTCAGGGTGCTCGGGTGGAGCCTCGGTACGTGTGACTGGAGACGGCGCCAGCGTCTTGTAGGTGAGAGCTGACTACTTCAGGAAACGCCACGGAAGCCTTTCATTCCTTGTGATGAAACCTAGAAAGCGACGCGTTTAGCCGAGCTCATAGAAATCCATTGACGTAGCTCTGTTTCCTGTCAGGGAATGGTTACAGGTTATATACAGCTGACACACTGTAACGACCCCGCAGCTCTGTGAGTATATAGTCACTGTTAGGAAGCGGAGAGCCAACAAATACAATGCAGGACACTAAACCTCCTCTCTATAAGGACCTATCGAACCTGACAGGATCCCCTAGGTAGGTCATCATTATTAGGGTTGAGGGATCGGAAAAGAACGGATTCTGATCGGCGATTGAGTAAATTTAACGATTGCGATCAGAATTCTGATCCCGATCTTTTCCGGCGGGATCGAGGTCAGAGGTTATCTCAAGATCGGCTCTACCCTATTCATGTATATATCATGAATAGGGTTGAGCGATCGGGAAAGATCGGATCCCGATTGGCGATCGAGCAAATGTCGGGATCGGCTGGAAAATGATCGGATTTTAAAATTTGATCCTGAAATCTCGAGATCGGCTCAACCCTAATCATTATCCATTGCGCTTGGGTCTCGGACAAACCCTATGAGACTAAGGCCACACAAGATGGGTCCACTGCAGGTTTTCGGCTCGACGTTCAGCCACAGGATAAGGTCTAAGTGTCAGATTGTTGGGGGGGGGGGCCGGACCCCTGGGACACCTAGTGGTGGAACCCTGAATTTTTCCCTGAATGCTCCATGTGACTAGAGCCCTGGTGTACATCTCTGGCTAGCACGCTGTTCACGTCTATTGGGAGGTTGATATGGCAATATCCTGCAGTTCCATAGGCACTAGATAGGAGGCAGTACTGTACAGGGGAAACATAAAGGAGACGGTGGGCGTCTTAAAGGGTAGCCCCACCGAAATGGTATAATGATGGCATATCCTAACAACATCCAGGACTTGGGGTCCTCAGTATATGGCTTGGTGGGGTTGTCCGATGGGTCTGTCATGTCCTTTATGAACCTTTAGTAAAGATTTCATAGACAATTTTAAAGTGTTTTTTTTTTTTTCAGATTTTCCTTCGAAAAGAAGATGAATTTCCCCCGACTGATCACATTTACCAAAGCTCGAGAGAAATCTGACTTGTGGGAAAATGGAGAACGAAGAAGTAAAAGTTCATCCCGGAGCAATGAGGTGAACATTTCTGGTGAGGAGGCAAAAACCTTCTACGAGAATCTTCTATCAAGTGAAGGGGAACAGTCAAAGAAGCCTTCTCGCAAGCGCAAGCGGGTCACCGCGACGTCACGAGAGAGAACAGAAGGACAATCGCAGCTCAGACTGCCCCGGACTGTCCCCGGGTCCACCGACGAGCGCAAGGGCCACCAGCTGCTAAAATGTTCACAACATGGAGATCTGAAGGGAGTGAAGAAGCTGCTGGAGAAGGACAACTGTGATGTCAATTTTCAGGATGGTTATTTCTGGACGGCTCTGATGTGCGCCGCCTACGCCGGGAAAAAGGATGTAGTGAGTTACTTACTGAAGAGGGGTGCGGCCTGGATTGGGGTTTGTGATACCAAAGGCAAGGACGCTGTGATGTTAGCAGAAGAGGCTGGACATTGTGAAGTTGTCCAGATCCTACAAGATTCATTGAGAGGTCTACCTCAAGGCGTAACTCCAAGGTGAGTGAGGGTGCTACCACGTGGGGGGCAAGAATAAGGAACCCAATACCTTGTTAGGCGTAAAGGAGGTTGGCCAATTAAGTGATGTTATATCCTAGTGAAATGCCATCAGATTATGTGGTTGGAGCGTCCCTTTAAGTATATGATGTTTCCAGATGTAGTTGAGCTCTGGCTACTTGTAAACCATTATACATTACATTTCTGGTGGTGTGCTGACTAAAGGAAAGCCCCTGTAACATGGTGAGATTAGGAGAGGAGGGAGGGGGCGGAGGGGATCAGGGGATGCATCCAATCAAGTGATTTGGACAGAACACCCGGGTCCAACATCAAGAATCTGCTAGATGAATTGAGGTATTACCCAGGCAATCCCTTTAAGTTACGTGATCACTGATGATACTCATCCATGTGTACGTTATGGCTGGTCGGGGGTGTTTCCACTCAGGACCCCTCTTTTAATAGCCAGTTTTTGCCATCAGGTGGACCCAACACGTTGACTTTCTTAGCAGTAACCATATTGTCTGTTCTTTCTGCAGAGCGCAGCCACTAGAAAGGAAATACTGTGACATTTGCAAGACTCATTTCCAAGAGGACAGCATCGAAACGCATCAACGTTCCACAGTCCACCTCTTTAACACAAGAAAGAAGCTTCCTCCCACCTACTACGTCATCCCACAACATAACGTTGGATATAAGATGATGCTGAAGGAAGGCTGGGATTCTGAAGCAGGGCTGGGGCCCAATGGTGTGGGCAGGAAGTTTCCAGTACAGACTGTGCTCAAGAGGGACCAGAAAGGACTTGGTTTTCAAAGTAACGAAAAGCCAAGAGTCACCCATTTTGCGGCTAATGACACTTTGGCAGTAGCCCGGCCGGCTATAACATACAAGAGGACAGAACGAGTGGCCACTGTCAGCCGGAAAGAGGAGAGAAGGAAGGAGGAAAAAGCCAAGGCCTGGGAGCGAGACTTGAGGACTTACATGAATATTGACCTATAGCAGCCGTGCCCCTTCACGCCTGAACCCCAAGCCGTGTCTTTATGTTAATAAATCAGTCATTATGATGTTTCTTACATTGATTTGTGTAAAAGACATAGAATTGGGAACAGAGTATAAAAGGACTAGAAAGAGGTGGGGCAAAATAATTTAGGCATGTATTCCAAGCTAAAATCAAGTGTGCACTAAAGCGACTCTCCATTGCTTGTATTTTTAGCTATACAAGGTAGTCATCGAAGTAGATTCGAACTATGTGATTGCTGATCCTGTCACCAATGTCTAGTTCCTGTTTCTGCAAAACACTGCAGAGCTAATACTAGACTTAACCTTCCAGGACCTTAGACTGTGAGGATGATGTCACTAAAAGTCCTAGAAGGTACTTCAGATAACACTGGGGAAGGTAATGGGGGCAGGGTGACTGTGATAGAGGGGGAACTACGGGCAGTATGTGAGAGATGGGGGACTATGGGGAGCACATTGTGAGAGATAGGGACTATAGGGAGCAGATTACAGTGAGACGCAGAGGAGGAACATGGAGGCGTTTTGACATAAGAGGTAAAGCAGAAGAATGGGGAGACTTTGAAGTCACATGGTTGTTCTCAATAGTGTCTGCAAGCAGCGCTAGCAACATCTACTGTTTGTATACCAACCCTTGCTAGAAAAAAGAGGTCACGCTGTGATCATGTGACTTGCTGCAGAAGGTGAAAGCAGGACATGGAAAGACAATATGAGACAACTATTTCTATTAAGCAGAGGTGTGGAGTCAGTAGGCCAGACTACCCATTCCGACTCTATATTTCATCAGCCTGACTGCTACTCTAAAGCCGGGTTCACACAGGGGTTTTTTGGACCGGGTTTTGAGGCGTCAGAATCTGGTCCAAAAACGGCTGGGCGCGACTGGATGCCGGTATAGTGCACCAGCACCCAGTTGCGGCATTCTGCTCCGGATTAGGCCCAAATGAATGGGCCTGGGAGGGAGGGAGGGTTCGCGCCGTGGAATCCGCCTCATGAAAGGGCATGTCCCTTCTTTTTTCCGCGAGCGGGAACAAACCGCTCACGGAAAAAGGAACCCATTGAGTTCAATGGGAGGCGGTTTTTTGAGTCGGATTCTGATTGCGTGTCAAAATCCGTCCCTTCTAACCTCTAATGCTTTATGAAGGTCGTCTGAGACTGCCAAGTAGCGGCAACACAAATCTGCTCCCAATAGACAGAGTGACTTTGCCCAAGAGGGAGAAACCGCCCTGGTAGAATGAGTTCTCGCAAACTTCAGAGAAGGAAGCCCCTGGGAGGAAAAGGAGACCCCTATTGCCTCCGTTATCTATCTAGCCAGGGAAGACTTAGAAGTAGAGATGAGCGAGTACTATTCGAAACGGCCATTTTTGAATAGCACGCACCCATAGGATTGAATGGACGCAGCCGGCACGCAGGGGGTGAAGTCCACCATATCTAGTGGTTCAAAGGGAAGTCCACAAAGACCTAAACAGGACTGTAGACAGGTCCCACTGAGGAACAGGAACATGAACAGTTGGCCTTAATCTTGCTGCCCCCTTGAGAAACCGAGAGATCCGGACATCTTGAGATAGGCGTCTGCCAATTCATTTTTTTTTAAAGCAAATTTACTCCTTATCACAAGCAATTTTGATGCATTTTCCACCTCTTAATCAGTATATTACATTATGTGCGGCTCGAAGATGCGTCAGCTCCCTGGGAGTGCTAGTAATTCTCAATCCACATATGACTGGCTGCTTTGAACCTTTGATGCAATTTAAGGCATACCTGCTAAAGTGGGAGTAGGGTCGAGCGATCGGGATCGGAAAACATCGGATTCCGATCGGCAACCGAGTAGATTTTGCGATCACGATCGGAATTCCGATCCTGATCTTTTCCGATGGGATCGAGGTCGGAGGATATCTCAAGATTTGCTCAACCGTATTCATGTCTATATCATTAATAGGTATGAGCGATCGGGATCGGCAAAGATCGGATTCCGATCGGTGATCAAGCAAATTTCACGATCGGGATCGGCTAGAAAATGATCGGAAATCAGATTTTAAAATCGATCCTGAAATCTCAAGATCGGCTCAACCCTAAGTGGAGGACAGGATTTACACTCAGGACATGGTGGATTCGAGCATACGAGTCCATCTCCCTATGGGCTGAGCCACTAGGGCTCCCGTTTCCCAGTGAGGCCTCTATGAAATCTGGGAGAAAGAATATTAATCTCCATCATAGAGTCCTGCACGTACTCCTTTACCCAGGAGAAGACACCACGAATAGACGGCTCCTCAGCTGGAGGACCCCGACACTGACTGCAGTACAGGTATTCATAACCGTCAGCGAGAGGAGTCTCACAAACCTTACAAGGAAGATGCTTGCGTCTAGAAGAACTCTTCCTCTTGGACACAATCAAAGTCACCATCAAAGGGAGAGGAAGACATCTAGGAAGAAAATCTAAAGGTTAACCCCTTCCCGACATGCGCCGTAATAGTACGGCGCATGTCGGGTCTGTAACTATGGCGACCGCCTGGGAGCCGGGCGGCCGCCATAGCCGCCGGTTGTCTACTGCTTTAAGCAGTAGACAACCGGCTCTAAAGCGGCCAAAATGGCGGACCGATCGGAGGCATTAACCCCTCCGGTGCCGCGGTCAAAGGCGCCGGAGGCGCCATTTTCCCGGCGGCGCATGGGCGCCGCCATTTTGGCCGGGATCGCCGGCTCCTGGAGCATGCTCCAGGGCTGACGTCCCATTGCCATGACAGCCGGGAGCCTTGTACAGACTCCCAGGCTTGTCTGCAAATCCTCTCTTTTGCAGGCTGCTCTATGCAGCCTGCAAAAGAAAGGATGCTTTTTTGCATTGCATTGCAATGCATTAGCATTGTAATGCATTGCATTAGTGATCAGACCCCCTGGGGTTCAACACCCCTAGGGGGTCTAATAAATGCAAAAAAAAAAAAAATAAAAAAAAAAAGTTAAAAAAAATATAAAAAGTATTAAAAGTTCAAATCACCCCCCTTTCCCTAGAACACATATAAAAGTAGTTAAAAATTGTGAAACACCTACATGTTAGGTCTCCCCGCGTCCGAAATCGCCCGCTCTACAAATCTATAAAAATATTTTTCCTGTTCGGTAAACGCCGTAGCGGGAAAAATAGTCGAAAGTGCCAAACCGCCATTTTTTCACTGTTTTGATTATGATAAAAATTTGAATAAAAAGTGATCAAAGCAATAACATTTCCTGAAAATGGTAGAACTACAAAGTACACCCGGTCCCGCAAAAAAAGACGCCCTATGCATCCCCGTACACTTACGTATAAAAAAGTTACGGCCGTCGGAATATGGCGACTTTTAGAAAAAAAATTTTTTAACACAGTTTTGGAATTTTTTTTAGGGGTCAAAATGTAAATAAAACCATATAAATTTGGTATCCCTGGAACCGTACCGAAACACAGAATACAGGGGACATGTCATTTTGGTTGCACAG